>NW_024040040.1:51885631-51896836 GCF_014851395.1 Micropterus salmoides | reverse complement strand
ATGTCATGTTCTACTGAAGTATTTTCTGGGATATGTTTCTGCAAAGGTTTTTGCATAATGAACAGCAAAAACTCCCTAAACTTCTCTGCGGAGGTGTCAATCCTGTGGCTGCTGGAAAAGATAAAAACAGAGACTTTTACTTTTAAGAGTATACAGGGCTATTTACCAAGAAAGCAGACAAGAGCACAAAGTTTGGATATTTTACTGGCTATTAGAGAACTTGTTTGCTTTTCATTTGTGCTGAGATTTTCTGCATTGTCACGGATGGTTGTTATTTTGCGCCTGGCAATATTTCTGTGTTGAATTATCCAGGAAAGATGGAGATTTTAGATTTGAATCCAGCGTGCCGCCCTTTGCAGTATGTCATCCCTCTTTCTCTCCCTCATTTCCCTATCCACTATCCTATCTATAATAAACGCAAAAATTTAGATTTTCTGCATTTCCACCTAGTTGAAAATCCCACATTTCATGATCATGTTTGATAGATTAAGCATATCTGTACTTTCCATGAGTAGCAGCACTTCTGTAACACAGAAACGAACTGGGGAAAAAGCTGTTATGCCTGAATGCCTGATTTTAAAACTTATTTTCGAGCTGAACCCTTGAACTAGAATTCTCGACTGATCAATCGCTGAATTGTTCTCTGGGCATTCATGTGTCCTGTGTAATGCCAGAGAGGGTCACTATTGTGGTTAATAAAATTCCAATACTAAATAATATTATTAATTTTTCATTCTTTGGGACAAGAATTACATTTGAGAATGCTTTAAGAGCCAAACATAGGAGAACACATTCATAAAGAGACTGTCTGCTACTTCAAGCAAAGTGTTGAAGCACGTTGAGCAGCTTTGATTACATGAATAATCACTTGTACACTTAGGGCTGGGATAGCAAATCAGAGATTGGATTTACCCTACATTTGCCACAATGTTCATTATTAAAAATCCTTTGATTTCTTTTTCTGACAAATATTACTCTTGAAAAACTTTTCATGTTTTCAGTAAATTTTATTTGTTACTTATATCTAATATCCTTTAAAAGTTGTGTTTGGAGAACAGCTTATGAGAAAGCAGCAGCTGCGAATAGTATGCTGAAACTACTCTATTCTTATTTGTACATATTCACTCAGGAAATGTATTATTCATGATGACAAATGTGTTGAAAATATATCTCAAAAGGTGTGTGCTTGCCTCTGTCTGTGAGTGAGTCTACTTTTGACTTAAGTCCATAGTTTCACTTTTAGCAGTTTAATAATAAGATGCCTGGGTTGTACTGAGGTCCTGCGTACATTACGCTTGTGGATTTGATTTGAACTACATTCGCCAACTAACCATTAGGTCCTCATCCTAGGAAGTAATTTCTCCTGTAATATCGAAAGAAACCATTTAAAAACAAGTCCGATCAAACAGAACAGTCAGAAACGGTCAGAAATCAACCTAATTTAAGCATAATATATGAAATTTGTTCTTGAAGCAACCCTTTTCTCATAAACTCGCACTTCTTTATTCATGAGATATTCCAATATTGTTTTCTCAAGCTTTTCTTGTAAAATTGTTATTTTATGAGGAAAAAGTTATAATAACCCATTCCTTTCCTTAGTGGCCATAATACTACATTGTAGTTTCTTGCTTACTGGCTTGGCTGTGCACCTACATGGACAGAAAAGGCAGAACATACATACAAGTTTGACTTTTAATTTCCAATTTGAGGCAATGGCAGAATATGGAGAGAATGTTGTTTTATTTCTCCCTAACATACTGGCTCTAAAATGTCCTCTCTATGCTGCAGCTAGAGTGAATTTGTACTGTTTTTAGCTTTGACTCAACAGCAGGAAATCAGGCTTCATTAAAGAGAGCCACACATACTGTGGACACACTAGAAATTGGTCAATTTGACCTTAAGGGCACACACATGCCCACGCAGACACATGAATACACACTGGAAAATGAAAAAACCAAAGGCCAACTCAACCTTTCAAGCACATACACGGTGCATACACACTTTAATTTTAATTTGCAGCAATGGGTTACATTTGTACAGATTTGTAGTCTGGCAACTTTGTCTCATATGAGATCACCTTGTACCAAAGCGGACAAAGGAGTGCTCTGCATAACAATTATTCACATTATCTAAGTATAATTTATTGCCCTGTTCAGGATTTGGGATCATCAGTCACAAATTTAATTTTACAATGTTGTCAGACTGTCCTACAGTCCTTATTTGCTCTCAATGTTGTTGTAGTTTCTTCACAGCATTTGTTGTATTTGAAATAGAGGTATATCCTGTATATAATATGTACGTATAGTGGGCTAAATTCTGATACTATGAAAACCCTCATCTTACTCAATGGTGCCATTGACATTGCCTAAGACAGCAAAATATCCATAATTTAATTTAAAAGTAATTAATTTTGACTCATTATCAGGTCTATCCCTGCAAACAGACAGAGCTGCTTCAATGAGAGTGGGAACCCATTACTGTGAACAAATGGCTGAATGACTTTACCTGGCTCTGCAGTAGAATTACTTATCCAGTTACCTCATTTTGCACCATTGAGTGCAGATGAGAAGCTGCCAGGTATGTCAAAATGGGAGCAGAAATTGACTGGAAAAATTGAGCTTTGGGATTTTATCTCAACCACCGTGTGCTGCAGCTTCTATTTTCTCATTTATGTATTCCAAAGGTTTAGTTCTTCCACCGCAAATTCAGCAATCAATCTCCCGTGTGCTATGGATTCTATTCATCATGTTATATCCAAAAATGCAGACACACATGTGCTTGAATATATTTAAATCTGATTACTTACATAATAGTTGCAATATATTTGTAACTGTGTTTTATTAATATAGGTGTAAAAAGTTTTGTATTAATAGAAACTTAATCAGTATTTCTACACCGTTCTATTTGGTTTAGACTGGTAATGTCCTCCTAAATGTCACTCTTTGTTGTCTCGATGAAATAACATCACAAGTAAAAAGTAAAAATTGCGACAACTAAAAAAGTTGTTGCATCAGACAATTGCTAAAAGTAACCTTAAATCTTGCTTATCTTAAGGGTTTAACTTCAATTTAATTTGAAAAATATCCAACTTCAAGATATGATACAACTAAAAGGAAGGTATTTTCTATGCATATACACACCAACGACCTGAATTTCAGTGCGAAAAACGGTTATATTTCTACAGTGGTGACGGACTTTATCCAACTCCTGCTTGGACTATCTATCATGCGGGGAAAAGCACTTACTCCATGTTCCAGCTGTGCACAAGTACAGACAGAAACACCTCTGTTTTTATCCCCACTCCAAACTAAATAATGACTAGCACTCAGCCGTTAAAGAAGAGTAAAGTTTTGGTAACTGTTGATGATAAAACATTGTTGTCCCAGACCAGGTAACCAAACTCTGAAGTTGGTGTTGCTCCAATACGTTTCTCTTCTTTGTTCACTGCTGGTGAAGAGGTGTATAATTCAGGGAAATCATTTTCTGTTTATTTCCCTCAGTATGGTTTCTGGGGTTGCCATGGTCACACAGCAGGCCGAGATGGCAAGTTGAAAAAGTTAAACCATAAGTCCAATAGCACTGGCAAATAGGCATGAACATTGACGGGAGCAGCAGCTACTCTCTCTCATCCCTGCTGCCACCCACAATGGTCAGGAATATGTTGAAAACAATAGAGGAGGTGGCGGCAACATTTGCTGTCTGAAAGCACCTTAAACCTGCATTACCTGATTTTTTGGCCCCTTGGGAACATATACTGTACACATCCAGCAGTTACGAAGCAACATTAGCATTTCTTTGGAGCCATGTTCATGATGAATGTAAGTCCAATACTAATCACATTTAGCTGGTAAATGCGCCACTGTGTCTGCCTGCTGTTTGCTGCTCACCGTGTAGTACAGTTGGAGCTTTTTCTCTAAAAACATCTGTCTGCTGCAGCTGAAAACCAAGCTATGAGAGCAGTAAGAGTGAACCAAAACAGTGAAGTTGCAGCAGAACAGACAAAAATGAGCTGAAAGTCACTATAAAGCTCTGGTCCAGTATTGCACACCCATGTGCTTTCCAGCGATTTCATACAGTCTCTGAAACTGAAGCATTTGGAATAACTATCCTCTGTGCAAGCATTGTTCATTTTCCATTCCACAGGCTAAAGTAAATACACCTACACAGATGTAAAAAAAAAAGTATGTGAACCTACTGCAAACTCACCTACATGCAACTTGATGTAGACAGAGAAGGCATTAAAGTTCCTAAAACCACATAAATCAGCTAAATTATTCAAGCAATTTCACTTAACCACACAGCAGTATGATCAACCCCTGCTATGGGAGAAAATGGCCCAAATGGAACCATGTCATGTCCTGACTGGACTCTTCCACAGGTAATTATTATTGTTAGAATTGATCTCTCCAGAGATAACTAATTCACTATATTTCAGAACAAATGACGCAGCAACCTTTTAGCTCAAAGTCCCTGACCGATAACACGGCACATATTAAGGGTTAGAGGAATAGGAGTTTGTTGCATTTCTCAACAAAACCGGTTCGGTGAAAGACAACAAATGCACGGATTAAGGAAATTTCCTGCAATCAGAGCAATGGCTGTATTGGTAATACGGTTTATGACACCAAATACAATTGGATGTTTTTAGCGGCACAGAGCAGGAGGCACACAACACAACATCAATGAGCTTAAAGGTCTGTGCATCAGTTTAGAGCTGGATTAAAGTAGTACTGCAGTATGTTTGGGTTCAGATTTATATTGTTTTTGGGTACATATGGTTCCCAAGCACATTTTCAGCTTATTGCTTAGTCTGAAAAGTTAATGGCATCGGATAAGGCTGTTTCATAAAAGCAGCAAATGGCACAAAGCATCCACCCCTGTTGCAGCTCTATAATTATGTTTGATAGAGACCCACACCAACGCTCATTTCTTTCACTTTCCAAGGGTTACACTGTGCCATCATTCCCTCGCTCCCCACCACTAAATATAATATGTTGGAAAGAAAGTATCACATAAATCACAAGGTATGCCCAGAAGACAACAACTTCAGCAACTGTTCATTTGACTCAAGTACCACTGGCAGTTTTAATTTGAACACATCAGAGGTAATTTGTTTTTCACTAAACTTCAGCAGTGGTAAATCCAACAATGTTTCAGCATACGTGTGTTCTGTATTGCCTTGTTCACACTTAGCAGTTAATAGCCATTTGCCTGCCGGGACAATTTCACCTCACAGCATAGTCTGTGGCTTTTTCCATGCCTTTGCTTCTTCACTGCAGGTTGAGCAGCACACACTGTGTTGATCTGAAGATATGCCATCTGGAATTATTATTATAAAAAACAGCTCACGAATATATATAATTTAATTTTAGACAGCTGAATACTGTATTTTTTCTCAAACATTACTCAGACAGGAGTACAGCATATTGTGCATTTGTTAGGTAACCGTGACAATTTTCAGATACATTTTTTGGATGAATATACATTTTGTGCTCTAGGCTGTATTTCCTGTTGCAGGATGATGTAGGCTAAGTTGCAGACAACTTCAAACTAAAACAGGAAACAGAACATGACACTGAGACACGGACCAATCTGACAGAGCACACACATACAAAACCATTAACAGACAGGAACAAACTCAAGACAAACACCTTTACAAACCGTTCTTGAAATACAGAGAGGACAAACAAGTACATGGACAGAACAGACCAACATACAGACCAAATCCAAAACCAAGCACATGACAAACACCCTACACAGACCATTTCAAAATAAGACAGGAGAACAGACTAAATAGACAGATACTCAGACCAAGATAACTGAAACAGAACACAGAATACATGAACTACCAAAAGGACAGAAATCAGGACAGGAGCACAGGACCAGGACTTAAGACATGAACCAAGACACAGCAACAAATAAGATAAGAAAACGGGAAATGAAACATAAACTGTAACAACTGAACTAATGCAGAGCAGAGGAAACACAAGACATGGAACAAAACCCCAAACCACAAAACAGACTGAAACAACAATCAGAACACAAAGCAGACATGGCAAAAATAATTGCAAACACAGACAGACTCATGACATTGCAAGCAAAAATGCAGTACAAACCAGTTTGTAATTAACCTAGAATGATTTACTTGTGAAATAAATAATGTGCTATGTTAAAACAACCATCTCTTAACATCATATGAAGCAGTTTAGCAATTCCACTTGTGTGCAATATAATTTTTTTCAACATCCTCCTCGGGCACAAAGAAGGGATATGAATAAAGTCCCAGTATGATTGTTGTCTTGGATAATGATGATCAATGAAAAATTATTCATTCGTCTTTGCGGTCAAAATTCACACATTCATTTGGCCTTCAGTAACGCTGGGGATTTCTGCTTTAACTTTCACAGCTGAGCACAGCCTCTCTGTGTCTTCCTCTGTGTTAACGTCATCAAGAATAACGCCGCACTTCTTTTGCTTCTGACTGCTCTTTAGAGAGTCATTCGAGGACAATCGGCCAAGAAGACAGTCACATGATCACAAGGGCTAGGTTGTTAGGAAAACAGATAGAAGCAGTTTTAAGCACTTGGACGAACAACCAGTGTTTCTGGTGAGGATTTGGGACTTTTCTTTCTCAGTTGTGATTTTAGAAAATGTTTTTTTTCCTCCCTTCTAAATTGTGCACATGTTTGTAAGAACACGTTTGGTTTATTACTCATAACACCACTCTGGAAAGCTTAATGGATAAAGATTGATCACCACAAGATACCTCAAAGCTCCTGGGGACTGACGAACAGCACTGTGGCAACCAAGATCGTGACTCTCTCTTTTTCAACAGGGAAAACCAAAGAGGAAAGGGAGGACAAGCCATAAAGAAGGACAGACAGACAGACAAATACACTGAGGTGTCAGATTGGTCTGCTTTAGGTTAATAAAATAATGAGATGTGATAGAGGCTCTCTGAATATTGTCCACTTAGTGGCATTTATAGCCTGGCTGGCAAATGAGATTGTGTGAGTAAGTATCAAACACACGGGGAAAGGGCTGGTTAACCCGATGTCCTTATTTAATTTCATTTTTTGGAGCTTTAGCTCTGTATGTTTGCTGAATGAGGTTGGGTGTCATTGAGTAATATTTGGTAATAACTCCGATCACAGTAGCCAGCATAGGTATATTACTATGGAGGACACGCCTCGCTCATCTAACGAATTACTGTGATATATAGAAGAGCTGGCAGCCTGGCATAATGAGTGGGCAGCATGGATGCAAACGACAGATCCACCTCCTAAATTTTCTTTAATTTGCTTGTTTCTTCTTGAAATGTAATGTTGGCTTTTGAATGGAAATTCAAGGAAAATAAATTGTATTTTTCCTTGCACACAGATCACCTACAGAACCTACCTGTTATGCAAAAGCATTTTTAGAGGCCATAATGGAGGTAACCTAAGACATGTGAACGGGAATTTAAAGTCATTATGTACTAGTGTTTTTTTTAGTTTTGTTTACCAGCCTGGTACATGTAAGTTGTTTCATTTACACACATTGACCCAATTTCAACCTGGTGTTAAGATGCAATTTGCATCTGGATACTTTATCTGCATAATGATCTCAGGGCCCCTGCATTTATGCCTGGTAATAACAAGCATTCTCCTTATTTTGAGTGTGCCTGCAGTGTGATCTCATCTTAATATGCAGATTAGACTCAAGAGAACTTTATTGTCCAACCATCCATATACAAATATGCAGTAGGAATAAGACTTCTCTGGGGCCACTGGTTCTATGTTTAACGTTGTAAATTAGGAAGACAGAGCTACTGGACTCATCAAGCTATACTCTCGAGGGAGCACTACAATGTGGCAATCATGGTTAATGTGACAGCTGAAGGAATCCATAGGCTTCTTGCTGAATAGGCTAACATTACTTACTGTTACAAGACTAATAGAGCTTAGCGTAAATTCAATCAGGAAGACAGACCATCTTCATGCTTACTCTATTTATTAATTAATCTCCCTCTCTGACTGTGTCTGTCCCCACTTACAACTCAATCAGCTGACTTAGGGCATTCACTCTTTCAGTTAATCCAATCTGATTTTGCCGCGACCTCTGTGAGCCAATCATTCTGTTGCTGTCAAAGTTGTTCTTTTATCTGCTGCTGTTAGCTTCAGGTCAGTGTCAGATCGATGTAACCCCGCTCCACCCCATTCACCTCCAGACTGCATCACAACCAGTCCTCCCAGTTAGTTCTTCCAGTGAGCCCATCAGAAGTCTCACTCCTCATCTCATCCATCCAGATCTTCAGCCCTTCACCACCTCCAGCAGTGTCTAGACTCCACCCCTTTAAAATGATGTCACAGTAGGTTTAATTGCTAAACATGCAACATTTTCCTCAACCTTCCCGTTGTGCACTATGTCAAAAAATACTTGTATTATCTCTCCTCATTGAAACAGTCTAAGGCCATGCGGCTCTCTGCAGCTAAATGCGAATGTCAGGATGCTAATATGCTCACAGTGACCATCCTGTAATGATAATTACAGGGAAACTGTTACCAAAGGTGACTCAGTTACCAGTCAAAACTCATTCCACCAGCCTGGCTGTGTGGTAATAAAAACACTCTTAATAATAATTGTGAATAGTCACCATATAATCTTAATTTTTGTTGCCTTTTTATTTCTGATAGAACAGGTGAACAGAGAATGGAAATGAGTGAGGTGAGAGAGAGGAGAAGACAGGCACTGGATTCAAACCCGGGCCTCTGTGATAAGGATTCAGCATTGAACATGGTGCATGTGCTCAACCATAGCGATAAGCCTGCGTCACCTTTTTTCCACCCCGCGACCCTGTACGCAGGATAAGCAGTTGACGATGGATGGATGGATGGATGGACCTTTTATCCATCTTATACATTATATTTTATAACTAGCCCTATTATTGTTGAGCTATTTTCTTGTTCAACACATTTCAGTGTACCACACACCTGTGTGTGTGTGTGTGCAGCACGACGAAGTGGGAGCAAAAGAAACATAACATTTTTCAACATTAGTTTCACAATTATACAGAAAAGTACAAGCATGAACATTCTAAATTCAAGTTTCTCTCTTTCACTGTACTAAGACTACATTAATTGCCTTGCTAACTGATAATAGGATTTGGTTTTGATTTACATTTTAAGAACTTTAACTTTAAGTTCAGAACGCTAGAAAAATCATCCATCTAAATGGAAATAGGAACACCCTCTATTATTACACAAGCCTAGAGCAAAGTATTAGAGCTCACTTAGTTTTAGTTTCCATCGAAAGCCAAGTGCTTAAAAGCAGTCAGAATACACTTGAATGTCAAGGAAAAATCTCCATAACCGGGTTCCTGTATTCACTTGACATTTAGATTTTGATTAAATATAAAACTATGTGGAGGAAGCTTTTATCCAGAGCAACTTAAAGTACTACTATTACACAGAGTTTTAGTCTGATTTGATTCCAGCAAAATACTGAGCTTTCACTCCAATAACGTGGTTTGTTTAACAGATCCATAAAACAGTCAAACCCTGGTGATTCTCAAATAGCTGGACAGAGACTATCATTACTATACCACTAACGTTTGCACTAACCTTACTCCCACAAAGTCTTCTGTTTGCACTTAATTACAAAAGCTGATATTACATTGTGTGCATGTGTGGCATGTGACGTGGGGCATAAAGGTATAAAGCTGAGCAAATGTCATTGAGTTTTTGGTATGTCCATGTAAACAAGCTATAGCAAGATCTTCTTGTATCTTGTAATCAACTTTTTGAGTTAGAACAAGGGCACGTTGAGTTTAATCTTCTTTTCATCACACAAGTTGATGACACAAGTCATCCAATCCTTTTATGCATTGTCTGTGAGTGTAGCATGGAGGAAGTTAAATGCATTCCATTGTCTAATGAGAAATAAAAAACCTTGAATTTTTCAATGGGGCACCCAGAATGCAATTCTCTACATACTCTACAGTTATTAATGACAGTAAACCAAAAAGCTTTCCTTTTCCACATTTTTGTGGTAGTTTTAATAACCATCACTTATTCTTCTCAATTAAAAAAGCAAATGTGGTCCATCTTTACTCCTCAGCTGCCTTCAGACAGACGATTTGTGTGATGCACTGTCTGTAGCAATGCGTTACCAAGTGGAGAGAGAAAGCGAATAAACAATTATCGGACTTCTGTCACGACTGAACAGCAAACAGTAAAAATAACAGTGTGAGGAATGAAATACTGGACATTTTTAAAGGAGGCTGGCTGAATAATAGATAGAACAGAACCTTGGGAAATCATCATCCAGCTCGGTCAAATTTATAAAGACCTTCATTTTTAGTTCCATCTTTCATAAATCACTTACTCAATTTGAACATTTTCTGGTTTGGGTTGAAGCAATCCTTAAAGACTGACATCATCTGCTGCAGCTCCTGCTGCCCATTCTTCATCAACCCTTCAACTTGAGTTGTCATGGAAACCTGATGCAAGAATCCAGTCAAGGTCTCAGAATAAGAGTGTATGATACTCGTATAACCACATGGAGGGATTCTGATGACTTTCTAAAAAGACTTTGAGCACTTTCCCACAGGAAACGTCGGGCTTGGAAATGTAGGCATGAATAGAAAGCACAGCGGGGAGCTCTTTGCCTCATAACGGTTCATTTATGTTGAGTAAACATTTCAATTTCTAGATGGATAGTCGCAAAAGAATTGCATATTTGAATCATAGAACGAGAGAATAGCTTATGTATATGTGAGTTTTAGGTACTTGCCTGACAAAATTAATATATTCAGTCATTTTTCTGTATCATGGGCTTTCAAGCTTTTTGGCTGCAAGTGAAAGAAGATACGTCAGCTCATCACACGATGTTATATAATTTATGTTCACGAGATGAAAGCAGGTGAAGCAAAGGGTGATTTTTCTCTTAGCATTGTAGATTGTTTCATGGGAATAATTTTCTGTCAATTGAAGTAAAAATTGAAAACAAAAACTAAATCGTGGGGAAAATTCATGAAGGTAATGAGAGAGAGACAGATTGTTGTTGCCCACAGGGAACTTTGTTTCCACAGTGTGCATTATGAGAGCTTCCAGGACAAAGATACATTTACTTACAACAACATGACACAAATAAACATAAAAATAAATATATTCTTTTATTTTCTTCTTAATTTTGTAAATCCCCTGTTGAAGAGATTGACAAATA
>NW_024040040.1:51844731-51880131 GCF_014851395.1 Micropterus salmoides | reverse complement strand
CAACAGAAACAAAGAAATATTGCTACTTCAACAAGTAAACTTGATCAGTTTAAAACAAATATTAGTTCAGAGGATCTTCTGTGTACAAATGTGACCACTTACCAAAAATTTTCATTTTTTCAATTTTCATTCATTTACTTTAACGACTAACAGCGGACATTTTCTACAGTTTCATAAAGAAACACAAGTCTTTGTGACTGCAGACTAAATTTAGTGCAAGAAACATGAAAATATGAACAAAAGGACATTTACAACTTTATGCATGGAAGTTATGTCTGAACAGAAATTAGCTTCAATTGTTAATTAAACATATCAGATCTGGGTCAATGATGTATAAGGATTTTCAACAGGCCAATTTTAAAATACAAAAAACTAAAACATTTATTGGCATTGTTCAAACATTAAGAATGCTGAGTACACAAAAATGAATGTAGTTTTTTCAAATTAAATGATTTTAGTGTTTTTTCAGCTACATAAACTGTTTGTGGCCTTACAAAATGTCATGTGGTGCGACCATAATTTATTTTAAAATTAATTAATTTCCTTAACATGCTTAACAGTTTTTACAAGTTCTCAGTAAAATAAAGGTTTTAGATACAATGTATTTGCTTTTCTTTTGGGTTTTTGTAAATAATGATCTTATATTTTTGCTCTATAATGTCACAATCCCCTTCTTATATGTAGTTAATTGATTAATTTTCTCTGTAAATTGAATAAAACTGATAAAAATATTTAAAAAATACCATTCACTTAAAATTACAGTATCAGTAATTAATATTTCAGTCACAGGAATGAGATATTTTATTTTTAATTTAATACAGTTATTGTTATTATTGGTCGCACCACATGATGAGTGGTCGCTCCAAATGACATGAACACTGCATATCATTAAAAATATATATTTAAGGAGCTCAATAAACAAAAACTTTTAAACAAAAAATATATTTTACCAGATATCATTATTAAAATTTAAAAGAATTTTCATGAACACAAACATTTCATAAAATTTTTTGGATGAAAATCTCATTAGAAACATTTATTTTAGTGCAGTACACATTCACGGCTTTGTTTTGAACAAACATAACTTGACAATATATTTAATCTAATTTCATTAACTGTAGGTATGTTTTTCCTCATTTATTGGGTGTGTCAGAGGTGTTACCCAATCAGCAGCCACATTTAAAAGACAGTGAAGTCCAGTGGCTGGCGTACGTAACAGGATGTTCAAGGCACCACCATTTCTGTTGAAATAAATGCTCTGCTACATTTTGTTAGGGCTAAAGTTGCCTTCAAACTGAAAATAACTCTACATTTACTTGATTTCACAGGGAATGGAACGCGGTTCTCCTGTGTGAAAGTCCTGGGTTTGACTCAGCCAACACGGCCAATAGAGGTCGTTAAAAACCTAAACATGGGTCGTAAAGCAGCACAATAAATCAAGTGAGGACGGGCTCCTACGCCAACATGTTCACAAAAAAAATGCATTTCCTCCTAAGAAATGGAAACACACAAGAGCAACATGTTGCATCATATAGTTTTCATTTTAAATTTTCTTAAAGACTCAATATTTTTGCTTCTTTTAGCAACTCCGCTTTTGCTGCAGGGTCAAAATTAACATACTGTCCATGGCGAGCAGTGTTTCTTTACTTGGGAGTGGCATCTGGTAAAACAGTTACAATTAATTAAATATTACAATAAAAGTACTTTTTATGTAAAAGTCATAGATTGAATATTAAAGGACAAAAACTAAATTGAACATGAAAATGAAATTTATAATCAAAACAAATATTGGTAGAAATAACTTTATATTAATTGTTTTTCTGAGGTCATACTACATGTTATCCAAAAGTGGCAACTACATACCAGCTTTTACAATTTTACATTTTTCCAGCTTTGAGAAAGAGTTAAAAACCTACTTGCTGTTTCAATGGGTCCTTGGCAAAATTGGTATATTATTCAACTTCCTGTCTTCTAATGGATTTCAACATAAAAGTCGTTTGTTGATGGTCGCACCACATGATATTTATAAAATGGACATCATCGGACAAAGTTTGCTTGTGTATTATTATGGAAATATAAATACAGACGCTTTGCGATTTTGAAGAGGACGACAAAACAATCTGCCAAATAGGGCAAAACACAATTTTCAATAGATTAAAAGTAATTTCAAAGTTTTCAAAACAGCAGTCATGGCTGGACAGTCGCAACCACATGACATTTTGAGACTTCAATTATCAGAAAAATTACAAACAGCTAATGTTTTTTTAAACTTAAAGGTGAGTACATATATGGGAGAGGTCCTGTATTTATATGGTATGCTTTTATGCTTTCAACCTTTTTTTGTCAAAAAAAATCAAGTTGGACACAAAATGTAGGCGTCACGTCATTGACCCATCTACAATAGTAACAGTAACAACTGTTAATTAAACATATCAGATCTACAATAGTAACAGAGAGTCAGTGAACTGACCTCAGAGTCTCCAGTCTGCAGTGGGATCCTCCAGAAAACCACACAGCAGCTTCACTCCTGAATCCTGCAGGTTGTTGTCACTCAGCTCCAGCTCTCTCAGATGGGAGGGGTTGGACTCTAGAGCTGAGACCAGAGAAGCACAGCTGCTCTCTGACAAACTGCACCAACTCAATCTGAATAAAGAATAAATGATGTAACGTTAGAAGACAATGTTCCTGCTTGAAATCATTCAGTGTTTAATAATCTGTTCAGAGCTGAAGAAGGTTTAGAATGTAGAAGTTTAGAAAATGGAAATATTTTATTGTCTGATAGTTGAAATAGAGATTATTTATTTATTCATTGTATTTATCTATTTTATTATCATTTCTTTAAAAACATGATGTGGAATAGAAGCTGATAATCAGGAAGAGCGTTACGTCTGTTTGTGTTATTATTTCTAAGTCTGTGGATGAAACGTTAAGTCAGCTGTCAGATTGCCGGCTGATGATTGGTTCTGACGGATCCTTCTACTTGCAGACTGCATCAACACGGACTGTTCTTAACAACGAGAACACTGCGACGGTGACAATACTATGGGAACGCCCCTGGGCGTGGCAGGGCTGAACTATGAATGAAACTACTCCAATCCTATTGGTGTTACTAGAACAGTAGTGTGTGATGGCGTAACAGGAGGGGGTATATAAGCACGCCGGCACATAGGACACATTAGCCCTTTCTATGAAGCAAGGCACTCCAGGCGGGGTGAGGTGTGGTGGACCGACGCAGTGTCTCGTTCCCCTTCTCAGGGAACAAGTGTTACATACGTTTTCTTCTTCATGAACAACAGGGACTTGTAGTATAATGCAAATTTCTTGAGGACAGTAAAAAGAGGCTGTGTTTTCAAACATTTACATTTGTGGATGAAAAATTTACCCGAGATAATTAAAGTGTTTAAAAGCAGTTCATAATTTTTGTCCTTCATTATAATTCCAAATGTGATGTTATCGCTAGTGAACTTGGAGAGAGACCTGGAGATCCAGCCAATCATACATGTCACACCAGAATGTGTTCCTGTAAGGACAGAAGAAAACCAAATGATCCGTGGTCTCCATGTCCTCATCACAGAATATACAGTTAGTTGGATCAATGTTAAATCTATGTGAGAGGAGATCTCTTAATGTGTCATTAAATACTTTGAAGTGAAGCTCTTTAGCTTTTGGTGATAAAGGTAACTTTAAGAAGTCTGTGCGTAGTTTCTTCAGAGAAGAATGAAAATAAGAGAGGCAGCATTTCGGCTGCAAGTCAGAGTGAAGAGATCACAGAACACTTTGTTTCTACAGAACTGGTGACCAGCAATCATCAGTGAAGGAAGAAGACAGGGGTTGAACATATGAGGTAGTGCATTTTTTGCCATCAAAAGGAAGGCAGATGGGATGCTTTGGATAACCGTGTCATAATGTTTACGATTACACTGGATATTAAGTTTTGTACCGAAATCTTCAAAAGATAAAACATTTCCATAGTTGTCCAGTAAATGTGTGACAGATAAATATTGTTTTCCATCCAATCGTTGAGATACAGGGACTTATTTCTAAAGAGAATGAATCTGCGGTTCCAGGTGGGTATGTTATGGGGAGTAAAATTGTGTTTGTACAGGAGTTTCCATTATAACAGAACTTGTGAATGAAACTCAGACAGTTTTATAGAAAGTTTTGGAACATCAAAATCACAGCGCAAAAAACAATTCCCTGGACACACAATACCAGAAACTTCCACTGTTTGCTAGAAGGCATCTTAACCATTTAATCCTTAAGGTTCCATTTATACACTCAAAGTCTGTGGCTTGTAGCCCACCATCTTCATAGTCTTTCACTAAAGTCGCTTTTTTCAGATAATGGGGTTTCTTTTCCAGATGTAGTCAAAGTTTAATGTATTGATGGTTTTGACAGCTTTGCTGGGGATGGACAGAGAGTAGGCTGGATAAATGCATCTTGAAAAACTTTCCATTTTGGTAATATAAATGCGACCAAACAGAGAAAGATCTCTATTTAACCATCTGTCTAGTCTTGCTTTACATTCATCCAATTTGTTCCAGACATTTAAAGATTCACTTAACTTAATATCTTTGGTTATATGTATGCCCAAGTATTTCACTGCAGTTTTAATAGGGATACCATATGCTGCCTCAAGGTGGCAGTCATGTATAGACAACAGCTCACACTTTTTCAGGTTCGCTTGTAACCCGGATGTCTTTGAGAATGAGTCTATAGTTTCAGTTTTCTTTGGGACCTGCTCAACATTTTCAGAAACAGAGTGGTGTCGTCAGCCAGTTGATTTATAACTATTCGGCTATCAAAGACATTTAACTGCTCGATATCTGAATTTTGATGAGGATTGACAACATTTCAGCTGTTATTATGAAGAGTGAGGGTGAGACGTTGCAGCCTTGTTTTATACCTCTGTTGATATTGAAGCGAGGCGTGGTGCCACCTGGGAGAGATATTGAGCTGAGTCTCGTAATAAAAACATTTTATAGTGTTTCTGAATTTTTCCCCCAAACCACAGAGTTCCAGAGCCTTAAAAATAAAGGGGTGTTCTGTCGTGTCAAACGCCTTATTAAAAATCCATAAAGAGAATAAAGCCGTCGTCCTTTATATGCTCATTATATTCAAGTAAATCAAGGACAAGGCGAACATTATTGTGTATTGATCCACCTCTCATAAATCCTGATTGGGTGTCACTTATTATTTGAGGAAGACCCTTTTGAAGACGATTTGAAGATATGTGTGTTAGTAATTTATAATCATTTTAAATAGTGTAATCGGTCTCCAGTTGTCCAAGAATTTGGGATCTTTGTTTGGTTTTGGAATTAGAACAATTGCCTCAACGTCTGTGGAAGTGAGCGGTTGTTTAAAGCTTCTTTAAGTGTTTCAAATAAAAGTACTTTGATATGCTCCCAGACATGTTTATAAAAGTTGGCTGCGAGGCCATCTGGACCAGGGGAGCGGTCCGAAGTCAAACATTGCAATGCCTTTTCAAGCTCGTTATACGTGATCTCTGACTCACATGTGATTTGGAAGTCCTCATTTATTTGGGGAATAAAACCTCTGATTTGGTGAAAGAAGGCCTCTGTTGCATCAGCTGAGAATCTAGAAGAATATAATTTGCTGTAAAAGGAATAAACTTCATTGGTTATAGTTTTAGGATCAGAGCATTCATTTTCATTAATGACCAGTGTTTCTGTTATTTCTTTCCTGGCGGGTTTTCTCTAATCTACAGAAATAAGAAGAGTTTCTCTCTCCTTCTTCGATCCACTTTGCTCTGGATCTGATGAAGGCTCTATTTGCTTTTCTTGTATATTATTATCTAATTTGGTTTGTAGTGTAAGTAGTTTCCTTTTGTCAGTACCTGTAAGTGTGGGTTTATTACAGCAGAGACTTTTCTCTCTTGTCAAATTGGTCTCTTCTAAAAGGGCAGATTGTTGCAATTGTTTACTCTTATTTTGAATTTTAAGTATTCCCATTTAGAGCTATAAGACAGAAGGTTGGGGTCTTGAGTAATTTCATAAATTATGTCTTTAATCCCTTGGCAATACAGTTGGGACTGTAACAAGCTGGCCTTGAGTTTCCAGTAACCCTTGTTTCGTTTGTGATAATTACTGGGTTTTAAGGTGAGATTAATAAAGCAGTGGTCAGACAGGGGAGCAGAAGATATAGAGCAGTCAGATACTAAGTTTTTTAAGTTGGGGTGTATAAAGCGCCAAGGGTCAGACAGATCAGGAGCTACAGAAACTGACTAGATGAGGGTTATAGTGATGGTTATGAAACCTGGAGGGTTAGCGGTCTAACCATTCATTAAATACCATATTGAAGTCTCCTCCTAAGATAATATTAGTTGTTGGATAACTTAATTTCAAACTTTTAATGAGACCATCAATTTCAGAGAGAAGATTTTTGATTTGGTTTGTGTTGTTATAACCATAGACATTTCCCAGGATAATAAAAGAGTATTTAATTGAAAGAATGCAGAGGATCCAGTGACCATCTGTGCTCTTTTTGGATGTCACTATCTTCCCAGGGAAGTTGTTCAGAAGGACAGCAGTACCTGCAGAACGATTAATTCCATGACAAAATAAAATATTATCACCCCATTGATTGGACCAAAATTTTTCATCCGCATCAGTCAAGTGAGTCTCTTGTAGCAGGACACAGTGTGGTTTCTTACTTTTACAGAAGAGAAAAATTGCCTTTCGTTTGATGCTGTCTCTAAGGCCCCTTGCATTGAACGAAATGAAACAGAATTAGAAGCAACAGTTAACAGTAGACAATAACCTCCCACTTAGGAATAACAACACGAGGTCTGTCAGCAGGAGAAAAACTGCTTTGGAATGTGAACATAAGGCAACGTCAACTTGAAAACAGTCAACTTGGAAGTCCTTCGTAGGAATTTAAACAAGTGTCTTCACGTTAGACAGTGAAGAGTTAGTGAAGCGTTGTGAGAGTGTGGCTAAGGAGCCACAATTCTTTTCTCATTTATGTATCCAGATGGGCCCCTGAAGTAGCTGACCTGCTTCTCTGGCCTGCTTAATCTGAGAGAATCTGTTGAGAAACACTAACAGGATTTCTCCAGCTTTAACTCATAAAGGGCAAAAACTTAATAATGTCTTGTTTTATCAAACACCTAGTTAACATTTATTTGTGATGAAATTACAAGTCATCGTCTCCTGACAATACAACAAGCTCTGAGGCAGCTGCCCTGAACTGCAGTCCATGTAGGCTATTTGAGCCAGAGGCCGACTTTGCAGGAGCTCCTGACACACAGGAAGTCAGCTGACTTCCTGTAACTGGAGAGAGGGAAGAAGCGACACTGAAAACAGGGAGGAAGCTGAAGCAGAAAGAGTTCAGTTAGAGTCCCAGAACTGAAGGCTGAGGCAGGGTGAGTGTTAATCCAACATTTTATTATGTTACTGTCAAAGTCTCTGAGGCAGTTTTCTCCCTGTGGACTGGAGAGGAAAGAAACCTTAGAGGGAACTTGTGTGTTACTTCCTGTTCTCTTGTGACTCTTGGACAGACTTGTTTTCTGATTCTTGTGCTCTGAGCTCACAGTCAGAGAGATTTACTGTGACGTTTCACTAATCCCTCTTTCTGAAACGGGGCCCTGAGGGCAGCAGAGTACAGGTGGTTATCTGGGTGGGTTGGGTCCCGGATTATGTCTGTGGCCCGACGGAGACATCAGGGTCACTGAGTCGTCCCATATGGACGCATTGGTCAAGAGCCATAGTCGTCAGTTTTTGACGGTAAAGGCAGGTTGATATTTAACCGAAAAGACCGAGGAAGGAGGTGGTTGGAGGGCCAGAACCTCGACTTTAAACCAGGAGAACGGGGTTTGTGTCCCACGTGAAACAAAAAGTCAGCATTAAATATTTTTAACTTATGTGTTAACTGACATACGTAGTTATTTAAACCCAAACCATGATCTTTTCCTAACCTTAACCAAGAAGTTTCTGTGCCTAAACCCAACCAAACTGCAACATTTCACGAAATGGCGATGTTTATTTTGAAAGTTTATACCGGACGTTGCATATTTATTATTAACTTTACCGTTTTTTTGTTGTTGCTAAGCGTTGCTAACTTGATAAATCTCAATAATTGAAGCAAAAGGGCCGCCCAGGGCGTTAAAAAACGACGACAAAGGGCCTCGACCAGGCGTCAATATGTGACGAGTCGGGAGGAAGAACGTGTTGGTCAGTGAGAGAGAGCAGCTGTGTGTTGGTGATGTTCTGAGCTGGTTTAGTAACTCTCTGTAGGGCCTTTCTGTCAGCCTCAGTGCAGCTTGTGAACCACAGCAGGATGTCATGAGAGAAGATCCATGAGGAGCTGCTGGGACAGGTTCACCTTCCTCAGTGCCCTTCAAAAGTAGAGCTGCCTGTTTCCCAAGTGTCCATGTGAGGTCCAACAAATGCTGCTGACTCTCAACTCTCTCCCTTGATGTATAGATGAGCATTTTCCTCTCTTTTCCTCCTGAAGTCAAGCATCAGTTCCAGAACCAGGTTCTTTTACGCAGCTGCTATACCGACACGGAACCTGCAACTTTTAAAAGTTGATCCCCGATTGCAAAGTCAAAATATGTTTTACTTGTGCAGAGAACTGGTTTCTTGTGTTCTGAGCTCACAGTCAGTGTCACTGTTTTACCTCTCAGACTGACTGAAGTCCAGAAGATGAGTGTTTGTGTGGAGGAAGAGGAGGACGGAGCAGAGTCTGCAGGATCCAGCTGTCTGTCTATGAAGAGTGACTGGTCCAAAGGAAACCTCCAGAGTTCAGTCCTGAACCTGGACCCTCAGACACAAAGTAAGAGACAGTTTTTACTGTAAACTGACCTGATGGAAGATGATGCATTGAGGATGAAGACAAAATGTTCTGCTAACAGATTTATATTCCTGATGCAGAACTATTAGTGCAGATACTGTTTCAAACTAAGATGGATCTGATTTGATTTCTGGAGCAAAACACCTGAGAACCTCCATTTCAGAATTTACACTTCAAGAACATCTTCATATATTTTTGCCCTCACGTTGACGTCACTGTAAAGATTTAGAAGGATTCAGAATCTGAAAGAATCTGCTTCAAATGTGTCCTTCATTTTCTCCTATTTGTCCTCTAAACACTGAGCTGTTTGGCTCTTCCTCAGATCAGCTGTTCTGATCCACCAGATGCATCTTGAATCACTTCAGATCATAATTGTGCAACATGTGGTGAAAAAGCATTTGTAGTTCAGCTTTGCTCACCTTGATGAACACTTTGCTTTGAATCATTAGTAAGTGGAGCTTTGAGCTCAGATTCTCTCCACCATATATTGTTCCTAAAGGTGAAGAACAAACATCCACGGGCAGCACTGATGGAAAAGTTAGCAGTGGATGGAAAAAGGGCAGAAAATTGGACCACTTCTCTTTTTACAATATTTGAATAGTTTTCATGTGATAGTTGACAGTAGAGAGTGACAGGAAACAGAATGACATCCAAACAAGGCTCCGTGTGGACTTGAACCTGTGACACCGCTGTTACATGCTGTGTGTTTAGACCACTTCTAAGCTCAGTTCAAAGCTAACTAACTCAAGCTAAGCTGCCCAGAGTGACTGTAAAACAGTGAAGGACATAATCAGCTCTCTTTAATGGAGGCTTTTACTGTGAAGGAGCTGCAGGAAGTGTTGAGTTTGTGTTAATAACAAACTGCAGGCAGATCACTAAATGTTTAATCAGACAGTCAGACAGGAAAAGCAGTTAATTAGTGTTTCTGAGAGCAGGAGAGCTGAAATAAAAGGAACAATCATCTTCATTACTGACTGAAAGCTGAATTCAAACAGAAAAGTAACGACACTTTTACTGTTCTCTGTGACCATCTGAGCTTCTACACAGTGTCGGACACATCTGGAGATTTTTCAACAACAAGCAACAAATCATTTTAGTTCTAAAGAAATGTCTTCACAGAGAGAGGAAGAGGAGTCCTGTTCCTGTGGAGGAGCAGCCGTCCTGCTGTGCTTTGTGTCAGGACGTCCTGAAGGATCCAGTCTCTACCAGCTGTGGACACTGGTTCTGCAGACGGTGCATCACCTCATACTGGGACCAGTCTGCTTCATCGGGACACTCCTCCTGTCCCCAGTGTGGAGACAGATCCAGAACCAGAGCTGGACTGCAGACAGCCAGTCAGAGCAGCTCTGTACAAAGTAAGACTGGACATCTGTCTGCTTCTTCAGATATTCTGATGTTGATGGTTTTTATATTAGTAATGAAAATAATCAGCACATATTCTTTGTTTTATCTCCTATTGTTTCTCTTCTTTAGTGAGAGGTGGTCTGCAGGAGGTTTAGATGAACATAAGATCAGTCTGAGGAGGAGATGTGAACGTGTGACTGAAGGAAGTGATGAAACAGGAAGTGGAACCCTCCTCAACAGGATCTACACTGAGCTCTACATCACAGAGGGACAGAGTGAAGAGGTTAATACCCAGCATGAGGTGAGGCAGCTTGAGACAGCTTCCAAGAAGAAGACCCTCCATGACACTCCAATCAGGTGCCAGGACATCTTTAAAGCCTTACCTGGCCAACAGAGAGCCATCAGAGTGGTTCTGACCAACGGCGTCGCTGGCGTTGGAAAAACCTTCTCAGTGCAGAAGTTCACTCTGGACTGGGCAGAGGGCTCGGAAAACCAAGATGTCGGTCTGCTGGTTCTGCTCTCGTTCAGGGAGCTGAACTTGATCAAAGATGAGCGGCACAGTCTCCTCACGCTGCTCCATGTTTTCCATCCAACATTACAGAAGGTCCCAGCAGAGAAGCTCGCCGTCTGGAAACTGTTGTTCATCTTTGACGGCCTGGATGAAAGCAGACTTTCATTGGATTTCCACAACAGTGAGGTTGTGTCTGATGTCACACAGAAGTCATCAGTCAACCTGCTGCTGACAAACCTCATCGAGGGGAATCTGCTTCCCTCGGCTCTCGTCTGGATAACTTCCCGACCTGCGGCGGCCAATCGGATCCCTCCTTCGTTGTCGGCAGGGTAACAGAAGTACGAGGCTTCACTGACGCCCAGAAGGAGGAGTACTTCAGGAGGAGAGTCAGTGATGAAGAGCTGTCCAGCAGAATCATCTCACACATCAAGACCTCCAGGAGCCTCCACATCATGTGTCTAATCCCAGTCTTCTGCTGGATCACTGCTACAGTTCTGGAGCACATGTTGACTACAGAGCAGAGAGGAGAGCTGCCCAAGACCCTGACTGACCTGTACTCACACTTCCTGCTGGTTCAGATAAAGAGGAAGAAGCAGAAGTACGATGAGGGACATGAGACGAGTCCACAGGAGCTGACGGAGGCTGACAGGGAGGTTCTTCTGAAGCTGGGGAGGCTGGCGTTTGAACAGCTGGAGAAAGGAAACATCATGTTCTACCAAGAAGACCTGGAGCAGTGTGGTCTTGATGTCACAGAGGCCTCGGTGTACTCAGGAGTTTGTACAGAGATCTTCAAAAGAGAGAGTGTGATCTTCCAGAAAACAGTCTACTGCTTTGTTCATCTGAGCGTTCAGGAGTTTCTGGCTGCAGTCTACATGTTCCACTGTTACACCAGCAGGAACACAGAGAGACTGGAGGACTTCATGGGGAAATACTGGGATGATTACAATTATGATGATGACAGGGACAATGACCATGATCCATCCCTGGATGTCTTCCTGAGGAGAGCCATGCAGAAATCCCTCGACAGTAAAAATGGCCACCTGGACCTGTTTGTTCGCTTCCTTCATGGCCTCTCTCTGGAGTCCAACCAGAGACTCTTAGGAGGCCTGCTGGGTCGGACAGACAACAGTCCAGAAATCATCCAGAGAGCCATCAACAACCTGAAGGAGATGAACAGTGATGAGATCTCTCCTGACAGAAGCATCAACATCTTCCACTGTCTGACGGAGATGAACGACCACTCAGTACATCAGGAGATCCAAGAGTTCCTGAAGTCAAAGAACAGATCAGAGAAGAAACTCTCTGTGATCCACTGCTCAGCTCTGGCCTACATGCTGCAGATGTCAGAGGAGGTTCTGGATGAGTTGGACCTGCAGAAGTACAACACATCAGAGGAGGGACGACTGAGACTGATTCCAGCTGTGAGGAACTGCAGAAAGTTTCGGTAAGTCCAGATGTGATTATCAACACTGTAAAGCTGAAGCATCAGTATTACAGTAAAGATACACACTTTACACACTCGCTCAATATAAAACCTCCACACTATAAAAGTTTCCTAAACTAGTCTTAAAGCTGCTGATTGAAATAATTCTACATGTGTTAAACTCCAAATGTCTCCAAACATCATTTCTGTGTTTCTATCCATCAAGTTAGTGACACAAGTATCTTCTATCATCTTCTATCTTTCTTTGGGTGATGGAGGCTTGATACAAATCCAGCAGGAAAACTTGAGGATTAAGAGTTTGTGCTGAAAATGTTTTGACAGTCGTCATTTTATCACAGCAGTCTTTTTATTTTTCCACTGATCCAGTGTCTGCACTCTGTTCCTATACTGTGTCTGTTTCTTGTTCTTCTATGCAGACACACAGACATGTCGTATCTGTGATCTGCTGGAGCTAACGGCACTTGAAGGGTTTTCATTATATTCTCTGCAGTTTCTGAGCTATTTCATATGAAGGACTGTTCTGTTTATACAATATCTATAATTATTGTTTGATATGAGAGGATGTGAGGGGAGGCCATCCTCCCTCTTGAAGAGAAACAGAACATCCCCCTCTCCATCCTCATTAAATAAATGTGCCACTTTACATAGTTTAGTTCCAACAATGAATGTCTCTTCATGTGTTTTGCTGCATTAGAAATGAGTTTGATTTAGAAACAGTAAGGAAGCTCTCTCTCTGGTAGGATTTGAATGGACAGTCTTTGTGTATTTAGCAGCTGGTTTCCTCAGACATCAGCTCATTACACAGTCAGCTGCTGGGACGGCCTCCAGGTTCATTCTGCCAGTGAAGGAGAGCTCAGCAGCTTCAGTTCAGTGGAGGGATTTTATCATCACCGAGCTCAGAGAAGAAATGATGCTGTTAAACAGCTGAACTCCACTTGAGAACAACTGTTACCCAGAACATGTTAATAATACAGTCTTCAGTACTAATTATACTATCAATGCAATAGATGTCATTAAATGAATTTAATGGGAGATGAAAAGCAGATGCAGTGACATAATAAGATAAACACACACAAGCACATGACTGAGGTAAATCTATACGAGTGCAGTTCAACCTGCAGTGATTTTACAGCTCAGTGAACATCACGTTAAAATAAAGTTTAATAAACACAAATCACAGCACCTGTTAATCACAATATGACATGTTCACATTACAGTCAGACACTTTTGTCCAAAGCAGTAATAATGTGCTTCATTATGTTGACACTTTGACATGTGGACAGGAGGAGCTCAAGTTTCAAACCACAAACCTTGTGATCAATGGCTGAGCAGCTGAGCTGCAGCCGCTCATGTTAATGTGCTTTGTGATGCAAAATGAACTGTGCCTTTGTTTGTTTTTAGAACAAAGTGTCAGATTTTATTATACTTTAAGTTTTATATTCTGTCATCACAGACTTTCTGACTGTGGACTCTCAGAGATTCACTATGAAGTCGTGGCCTCAGCTCTGAAGTCCAACCCCTCCCATCTGAGAGAGCTGGACCTGAGTAACAACAATCTGCAGGATTCAGCAGTGAGGCTGCTGTCTGCTGGACTGGAGAGTCCACACTGTAGACTGGAGACTCTGAGGTCAGTTCATGTATTTTGCTCTAATCCAAATTTAATCCATAACAGAAGTTTCAAATTTCCTTCAGTTCTCTTGTTATCTGCGTTTGTCTGAGCACAAATCACAACAACTCTTTTTTTTGTCAGTCTGAACAGTTTCCACATTTAGTCTGAACTCAAACTGGATTCATGTTATTAAGGAAACTGTAGGATTTATCCTCAATGTGCTGTGAAATTAAATCTAATGTTTATCATTTTTGTTACAAGTTAGACACGTGTATATATAAAATTAAAAGAAGTTTAACACATTTTCAGGAATAATGTCCTTTTATACAAAACCTTTAGAATACAGTGTTTTACAGGAAGTTATACATTTATACATAGCAGCTCAAACACACACACAGAGTGTAAAGCATATTTCCAGATGCAGCTGTTTGAAGTATCGTGTCTGATCTGTTACCGTGATTTTTCAGCTTCCCTCTCATCCTCCTCTCAGTCACTGCCTCCACACTGTTCACTTCCATCCCCACCACCTTTTAACATGGGGGCAATAAAGAACCACTTAGAAAATGGATGAGTAAGTATTAGGTCACTGCTCCTAACAGAAAACCTGTTCCTTGTGGTGATCATCCTGATATATCGGGCTTGTGTGGGGACAAAAAGTGAACGTGCTGCCGTCTCGACAAAGAGCTCCAGGATGCTTTCACTTGTTCGTGCTCAGCAGTTGTGCTGCAGTGAAGACATTTCCAGTTTGCAGAGCTCACAGAGCAACATGTTGTTGGGTCTCTGTCTAAAATTCTTTGTGATGGTCGTTTTTTTGTTCTGCAGCTCGTTCTCCGGACGGAATCGCTGCTTTAACTGGACGCAGCACTTCACTGCGACCCGCCGACGCATGTTATGCAAATAAAGATATTTCCTAATCGATGACATCAATTTCGTGGATAATTGGGCCCAGCCCTACACCACATCATTTGATGTGACTTTGTGTTCTGACTCAGCCAGTAAACAGGAGCATAAATAATACACTACATTTGTACAGGAAGGAACTCGGTTACATTTAAGATGAAGAGAACGAGACTCTCTCTTTGCTCAGTGCACATTTGATCCAGTTAGAAGGACGACTGAGGATGAAGCTCACAGTCAGTCAGCTGTGTGTTGATGGAGATGACAGTGGTGATGAGGAGAGGCTAAATCTGTGCTTTGAAATGAGAACCAGAAGTGCTGGGACAGGTGTTAAAGAGCTGGAGTTTTGTATTTACTTATTTATTTCATGTTGAACATTTTGGAATTCTGTAGAAAACATCTGTCTTAGTATTTTTCATAAAATGACACCTGATTGTTCTGAACTAGAAGAAGCAGAAGAAAATGAAAGTAACAGAAGTACCAACATGTCTGACTTATTCCAGACTGGCCTGAGATCAGTCAGCGATCCAGGCCACCAGGTCCTGATCCACCTGCACCTGCTTAACGTTAGAATGTAAGTTCAATAGAAATATATAAAAGATAAAAAGGTTACAACTAGGAAAGGGGAGGGAGCTGCTGTGTCATGCTGCCACTCTCTGCGGCGCTGGAAGCTAGTAGTGTTGAGCTCCACATTTAAAACCTGAACACATCTGATGATTGGATTAGAAATGGATTATTATCTCCATCATTTATTCTCTATTCAGATTGAGGGGCTGCAGTTTGTCAGAGATCAGCTGTGCTTCTCTGGCCTCAGCTCTGAAGTCCAACCCCTCCCATCTGAGAGAGCTGGACCTGAGAAAGTTGTGGTGACACTAAAGTGCAGACATAAGGCTGATATTATACTGATCCACACTGAGGATCTTAATGCTAAAGTCTCTTTTCTTCAGTGGTTTAGTCCATTGACTGTGGCAGAGCAATGTTGAGCTCCACATTTAAATCTTAATATAACAAGAAACATCTTCATCAAACATCAAATCCATGTTTTCACAGTATTGTGGGAGTCAGATCGTCACTGTTTAAAAGTACTCCAGTTGTTTTAGATGAGCCCAAACAAAGTGTTACCTGGATGATGACGTGCTTCATCAATACGTGACTGGACGACAGTACTCTGTGATTGGTCGATCAGCTCGCAGGTAACGTGGAGAGCTGGGAGAAGGTCTTACTTATTGCTCAGGTGAGTTTGAATCCAGCTTGACGCGATTTAGTAAAAAGTCTATTTTCTTTCATTTCTTTTTTCCTATGTGGCTCTGATGTAGAGCTCACTTATACAATCATGATCGCCGCCGTACATCAAAGATGCGACTTGAAACTCGCCAGGAACATGTTTGTGAATGTGAGACGAATCTGGGATGGAGGCAGTCCGCAGCTGCTGCGCACAACACGTGCACGCGTACGGCAACCAAAACCAGTAGGGCTCCAACCCCGGCAGCACAGTGCTCTGTAGAGGAGGCCAGTTTAGCGGCTGGAGAGGTGGTGGGCTGAGGCAGCGTGAAGTCTGACTCCCGCATCAATGGAGCCATTGTTATATCTTGGACAGCACGGCCAAAGTTAGTGATGTGGTCGAAACAGGTGAAGTGTTCAAAAGATAAAGGTACTTTAGCACCAGTCCAGAGCGGCTACAAGGTATGTTTACTGCTATAGTTTGTGTCTGAGTACATTTGAGTGTATTTAGTGCAAATTGCTAACTTTCCGGTTATGTGTTAAGCTAATGCATTGTCTTATTTTCTGTCTGTAAATTTCTGTTCAGCTCTTCCGTTGGTCTGTACGTTGCTCACTGCAAGGAAGTTCAATAAAAGACAACAGAGCATCAGTCAAGGCTGACCTTTTTTCCACTGCATAGTTACATGTTGTGTGTCAGCGGAGGCAGGTTTTCATGCTCCTTAAAGACAACACTCAGGGCTGGGAGGGTTACTTTAAACATGTAATACAATACAATTACTAATTACTTGTTTAAACATGTAATCTGATACTGATACTTTTAGTTACTTTGGATCACTTCAATACCAAACAGGCAACTGAAGACAAGAGAGTATCAAAGATTAAAATGAAATGAAATGAAAATAAAAGCCCAGCTTGTAGAGCGGCCATTCTGTAACATTATGCAAGCACTAACCTTATACCAGGGTAAAGTTAGAAGAAGAAAACAATCAATAAATAAACCTGGACCGAGAGAAATATGTTAGCAACAGTAGCTGATTATACAATATATAATATTGTGCATTTCTTCTTGTAAACAGCAAGAGTCACGTTTAATGTACGCATTGTTTGGTGCAGTACAGTTGGTAGTTTAAGTCCAGTGTATGACCACGGTTATGTGTTTGCCCTTTGACATGTTGTTTGAAGTTAAAAGAAGTGGCCATATTTAAAAAGTCAGTTGCATTAAGATTGGTGGGGTCATCAACATGAATATTAAAATCGCCACAAAGAACAATTCTGTCATAATTTAAAACCAGAGTAGATAAAAATTCAGGAAGTTCTGATAAAAATCCTCCAGGCGGTTTTGGGGGGGGCGATAAATTATGACAAATATGATGCAGCCCTCCAACTTTAAGAGTGAGAACTTCAAAGGAGTTAAATTCATCACAGCCTACTTGATGACATTTTAAATATTTCCTATACACGCTCACTAGCCCACCACCACGACCACTGACCCTCGGTTGACTAAAACAATCATATTGAGGCGGACACAGTTCAGCTAGCTGGCTATAGTCATTCATCTGCAACCAGGATTCAGTTAAAAACATAAAATCTAGATTTGCAGACAAGATAAAATCATTTAAGATAAAAGTCTTACTTGAAAGTGATCTCACATTGAAGAGAGCCATTTTAAATGAGTTTGTTCTGGGTGCTGGAGTTGGTGCAGTTGTCCTAATCCTTAAGAGATTACTAATATTTCTGTGTGGGATGTGCACATTTCGGTTTGCTGGTCTATGCGTGATGATGACAGGAATAGAAGTCTGTGGAACAGCGCTGGGAGCAGACGGCTTTACATGCCAGCAGGTGGAGACAGTTGTTTGTGGCAGTGAGGCAGAGATCTGTTCAGTGAGCGGTGGTGTGTCCAGGTGTGCTGCATGAATGATTAGTCATTCACGTAAGTCATGTGTGGACCGCACCACATGCTGTATGTGCGCAGCTAACATTTCTGAGCCCCGTTTGTTTGGGTGAAGTCCGTCTGTCTTAAAAGAGACATTCTTTGCCAGAAAATATTAAAATTATCCACATAACACACACGATGAGCCCTGCAGGTGGACTGGAGCCAGTCGTGGAGGCCAAGGAGTCTACTGAAGCGGCCAGCACCGCGACCGACTGTGGGAATGGACCAGAGATAAAAACGGACTTTCCACACTGTTTTAAAAAGTTAAAAAGACGGTTAAAATCTGATTTTGTCAGCTCAGACTGCCGAAGAGCTGTGTCATTTGTTCCGACATGGACTATCACTCTTGTGATGGAGGACGGAAGCGACGGCATCAGGTCCTGGAGTTTTTTTAAAATGTCAGCTGTGGTGGCACCAGGGAAGCAGTGAGTGGTAGCGTTAAAGAAACGGAGGTTTCTGGTTATGGAGTCACACAAAAGGGGACGAGGAGATGCCGGTTGTGGGGTTCACTGTGTGCGGACTGAGGATGGAGTGTGTGAGCTGCCGAGTGTTGTGTTGGAATAGCAGTAACAGACCTGAGAGAAGGGCTACCCGACGGTGCAGGGTAGAGACGGCCTCCGGAGCGTCTGAGCACAGCCTCCTTCAGGATCCTACGTCGGGAAGCGGAGGTTTTTGACCGGGATGGCGGCCGCCGGTCAGGCCCAGCGGCAGACCAGCGGCCCAGTGCAGGAGATGTAGCCGGTGGAGGAGATGCAACAGTGTCGGCAGGCACTATCCGTCAAAAGAGATCCGTATCAGGGAGGAGGAGGAAGATGGGGAGGAGGAGGAGGAGGCGGCGGAAGATAGTAAGACAGCTGGGCCAGAGGAGATTCTGACAGAAAGTGCAGATGTAGACATGGTTGGTGAGGAGAGCAGCCTGACAATCACTCGGCAGAAGAGAAAATCTGAAATCGACAGTAAAGGCTCAAAAGCAAAGAAGGTTACAGTCAGCAAAGACAAACAGAAGCAGACTGTGAAGGAGTCGATGGCGGAGTATGACTCCAGTGTGGAAGGCCGTTTAGATGTCTCACTGAACAAAATGACCCCAGGAGAGCTGAATAAACAGATTTATGGGGTTGAGAAAATCAAACTGTTTCTACAGAAAACAAAGAATGTAAAAGGGTAAAAGCTGAAAGTTTCTTTCCAGACAAAGAGGCTTTTCTTAACTCAGTCAAGTCACAGCTGAGGGCCAAAGGAAGAGAGGGTTTAACTGAGCAGGAGGTTCACAGGTTGAGGAAAATAGTGGTGAAGATCAGACATGAACTTAATGAAGAAGATGGAGAGGAATCAAACTAAAGGTTTTCTTTTTCTCAGTCTGTGTGTGCTGTCTGGTTGTCTCCTTTTTATTTCTTCAATGAGGGATTTAAAGTTGCTTCATTGAATTTAAATGGAGCTGCAGACATCAGGAAGAGGATGCAGCTATCTGAGCTGATGAAGCTGAAAAGTGTTGTTTGTCCAGGAAACACACAGCGACAGGTCCAGTGAAACTGACTGGAGATCAGAATGGGACGGGGAGGTCGTGTTAAGCTCCTTGACCTCCGTGAGCGGGGGGGTAGCCGTCCTCTTTTCTAAAAAGTTTCTGCCGACTTCTTCTGAACTTAAGGAAGGCTGATGATGGTCAGAGCCAAGTTTGAGTGTTTCACTCTCACATTCATTAATGTTTATGCTCCAAATGTCGGCTCAGAGTCCGTTTTATTAATCCTCTCAGTGACACTCTGACTAGCTGTGGTTCAGATGAGTTTTTATTTTTAGGGGAGATTTTAATTGGATTCTTTGGGCAGGAATCATGTTGAACCTCATGCTGCTTCGAAAAAGGCAATTAATGAAGTAATAAAAACACATGATCTTCCGGTCCTGCCGGGGGGGTTGGGATGGAGAAATGATGGTATAAAGTATCTAGGTATTTATCTTGGCAAAGAAGAAATGGTGAAAAGAAACTGGGAGGGCATGATAGAGACGATGAAAGGAAGGCTGAAAAAGTGGAAATGGCTGCTTGCTCAGATGTCCTTTAGAGGAAGAACTCTAGTAATCAACAACCTTGTAGCTTCAGCACTGTGGCATCGTTTAGCTTGTATGGAGCCACCTGCTGGCTTACTCTCAAAACTACAAGCAGTTTTAGTGGACTTTTTTTGGGACAGGTTACACTGGGTACCTCAGAGGGTGCTTTTTTTTTACCAAAAGAAGAAGGTGGGCGAGGCCTGGTACACCTAGCAAGCAGAGTATCAACTTTTACATTTAGTCATTTGGCAGACGCTTTTATCCAAAGCGACTTACGTTTGAGGAACCACATACAAGCATCAACGGAACATCAACTACAGATTTACAACTGACAATACATATTAGTAAGAGCAGCAATAAATACTAGTAAGAGCACACAGTACATATCACATTAATAATAATAATAATAATCCTTATTTGTAGAGCACTTTTCAAAAACAAGTTACAAAGTGCTTTAACAAGTGTAAAGAATAATACAAAAAAAAGATAAGAGCATGAAAATTTAATATAAAATTAGTAAAATACAATAAAATAAAAGGGATAAAATAAAGTCAAATAAGATCGGGAAAAGCTCTCCTATAAAAGTATGTTTTAAGAAGGGACTTAAAAGAGTTCACTGACTCAGTCGACCTGATTTCCTCGGGCAGGCTGTTCCAGAGCCTCGGGGCCCTGACAGCAAACGCTCTGTCCCCTTTAGTTTTCAGTCGAGACTCTGGAACAGACAACAGACCTCTGCCCGAGATCTCAAGGTACGTGCTGGTGCGTATGGGACTAAAAGGTCAGAAATATAACAAGGCGAGAGGCCGTGAAGAGCTTTAAAAGTGATCAATAGAATTTTAAAGTCAATTCTAAAACATACTGGGAGCCAGTGTAATGAAGCTAAAATAGGAGTAATGTGGTCATATTTCTTTGTTCTGGTTAAAAGCCTGGCAGCTGAGTTCTGGACAGTCTGGAGTCCATCAATAGATTTTTGGGTTAAACAGGTGAAAAGGCTGTTGCAATAATCCAGGCGTGATGAGATGAAGGCGTGTAAAATGGTCTTGGTGTCCTTAAAAGTTAACATAGATCGAATTTTAGCTATATTTCTAAGTTGATAAAAACATGATTGAACAAGCTTTGTGGTGTGCTGCTCGAAATTTAAATTACTATCAAACCAAACACCAAGGTTCTTTGCCACAGGCTTAATGTGATTTACTAGGGAACCAGCAGATGGCAGTATTTGATTTGCCATCTGCTGGGACCCGATGACCAGGATTTCTGTTTTGTCTGAGTTCAGCTGGAGGAAATTATTTGACATCCATTTTTTAACTTCACAAAGGCAGTTGTTAAGTGAACTCAGCATTCCAGGGGGTAGATACCTAGAGAAGGAAGTAAGAGTTAGCAAAAAGTGCAATCAATACAAGATCATTGTAGGGGATAGAGAAGAGCACAGGAAGTGCATGTTAGAGGTTAGGAGTTAGAGGTGTTATAAGAGGAAGTGTTCTCAGAAGAGATGAGTTTTCAAGAGCTTCTTGAAGTTAGAGAGGGACGCCCCTGCTCTGATGGCGTGTGGTAGCTCGTTCCACCATCGTGGTGTCACAGATGAGAACAGGGACTGAGATTGCTTTGTGTGAAGGGATGGCAGAGCCAGGCGGCGTTCGTTGGAGGAGCGTAGCGGCCGAGAAGGAACGTAAGTTTGTATTATGGAGTTTAGGTAGATGGGTGCAGACCCAGTAGTCACTCTGTATGCAGGCATTAGTGACTTGAATTTGATTCTGGAGGCCACGGGGAGCCAGTGGAGGTCACTGAGTAATGGAGTGACATGAGTCCTTTTGGGCTGATCAAAAACCAGACGCGCTACTGCGTTCTGAACCATTTGTAGGGGTTTCACCACACAAGCTGGAAGACCTGCTAGGAGGGCATTGCAATAGTCAATGCGAGAGATAACCATGGCCTGTACCAGCAGCTGGGTGGCGTACTGAGTGAGGTAGGACCTGATTTTCCTTATGTTGTATAGAGAAAAGAGGCATGACCGAGAGACCGTAGCAACATGGTCTGAAAAGGACAGCTGGTCATCAATCATGAAACCCAAGTTTCTCACCACCTTGGCTGGAGTGATGGTTGCGGAGTGACTTTGTAGTTTGATGTTATGGTGGATAGATTGCTTGGCTGGAATGACCAAGAGTTCAGTCTTAGAAAGTTTTAGTTGAAGGTGGCGAGCCTTCATCCATGCAGATATGTCTGATAGACAGTCCGTGATACGCGCTGAGACAGTGGAATCGCCTGGTGGGAAGGATAGGTAGAGTTGCGTGTCGTCTGCGTAGCAGTGGTAAGAGAAGCCGTGCGAGCGAATGATCGGCCCCAGTGAGGTGGTGTAGATTGAGAAGAGAAGGGGCCCAAGCACTGAGCCTTGGGGTAACCCTGTGGAGAGGCAGTGGGAGGAAGATAATTGTCCTTGCCACAAAACATTGTAGGAAGGCCCCGAGAGGTAGGATTCAAACCACAGGAGTGATTTACTCGAGATGCCCATTGCTGAGAGAGCGGATAGCAGGATCCTGTGGTTGACTGTGTCAAAGGCAGCTTATAGGTCAAGCAGGATAAGAACTGAGGATTGGGCTGCAGCTTTACCTGACCTTAGGGCTTCTGTTACAGACAGAAGAGCCGTTTCAGTAGAGTGGGCACTTTTAAAACCAGACTGATATGGATCTAGGAGGTCATTCCCTGAGAGGGATTCTGAGACCTGTTTGAATACTGCCCGTTCAATAGTTTTGGAAAAAAAAGGTAGAAGAGACACTGGTCGATAGTTCTCAACTTGAGTTGGGTCAAGTGAGGGCTTTTTGAGCAAGGGTGTAACCTGAGCCCTTTTGAAAGTGGTCGGGAAGGTTCCTGAAGCTGGTTTTATGAACACTGAGGCTGTGGCTGCACTGATTGGACTAAAATCTGTGTGTCACGTGAGGAACATTGTGAATGGTTTGACTAACAAACTAACAGCAGCGGATAATGAGCTGTTGAGGATATACCGGAAAGATGAGGAAGCTCCGGACGAAGAGAGGACCCTTTTCCGGAGTTGGGACTGGTACCCAATCTTGACTGTTCATTGTTTTTTAGAGTGCAGCAGACTGGGGAACTGTTCAATGTGTTGGGGTGCTTGTTTTCTTCTTTTAATAAAGTGTGGTCTAACACTGCTTTTGTTTTTGGAGCAGGTTACAGGAAGACCAATGCAACAAAGTGGCAACTGTTAAATTTATTGTAGCAGAAGCCAAACTGTCCATATACATGAGTAGAAAGAAGCAGGTAGAAGGACGGCTGTGTGGAGACGTAGTCCCTGTGTTCACCTCTCTGGTCAAGCCAGAGTGTTAGTGGATTTTAAGTTCCATCAGCTGATGACAGCTTGGATGTGTTTGTACGTCAGTGGTGTTATGATGATGTCATCTGTTCTGTGGTGGATGAAGAAGTCAGTTTTAGTCGTGTTTTCAGCTAATTTGATGTTTTTATTTGTGTGGAAGTGTTTTCTTTTCTCTAAATGTCAACCGTTTGATTCTCTGACTTATTGAATGTTCTTATGTTTGTGAATCAGTGATGTTTTATTAAAGTGGGTTTCAAAAGTCAAAAAAAGTCTCCCCCTCTCCCTCTCTCTCTCTGTCCTGTTTGGACTCTCTGATGGAGCTCAGGACTGATCAGGAGGACGGCTGCTTTACTCCAAACAGTGTCAACAAGCTAACACGCTATTTAAGAACAGTCCGTGTTGATGCAGTCTGCAAGTAGAAGGATCCGTCAGAACCAATCATCAGCCGGCAATCTGACAGCTGACTTAACGTTTCATCCACAGACTTAGAAATAATAACACAAACAGACGTAACGCTATTCCTGATTATCAGCTTATATTCCACATCATGTTTTTAAAGAAATGATAATAAAATAGATAAATACAATGAATAAATAAATAATCTCTATTTCAACTATCAGACAATAAAATATGTCCATTTTCTAATTTCTACATTCTAAACCTTCTTCAGCTCTGAACAGATTATTAAACACTGAATGATTTCAAGCAGGAACATTGTCTTCTAACGTTACATCATTTATTCTTTATTCAGATTGTTGGACTGCAGGTTGTCAGAGATCAGCTGTGCTTCTCTGGCCTCAGCTCTGAAGTCCAACCCCTCCCATCTGAGAGAGCTGCACCTGAGTGACAACAAGCTGCAGGATTCAGATGTGCTGCTGCTGCTTTCAGACTTTCTGGAGGATCCACACTGCAGACTGGAGACTCTGAGGTCAGACACCATTTTTTCCTTCTGTGCTGAGATTAATATGATGTGAAAGTTGTGGTGACACTAAAGTGCAGACATCAGGCTGATATTATACTGATCCACACTGAGGATCTTGATGCTAAAGTCTCTTTTCTTCTTCAGTGGTTTAGTCCATTGACCGTGGCAGAGCAATGTTGAGCTCCACATTTAAAACCTTAATAAAACAAGAAACATCTCCACTGGATAATTCACTCTGAACCTCTTTGTTACGTCCCGGCTCGATGGTAAAGAAAGCAGCATAAAGTGGATGTTTTTGGTGAAAAGGTGTTTAATTGGAAAGTGAGAGTTTAACACAAATGTAGAACCACAGTAAAGGACATTCTGGGTTCTGCTTAAACCATAAAAACAACAGAACAGAAAGAGGTCTCCACTAAGAGGGACAGTTACCAAGCTCCACAAAATAAAGTGAAACAAAAGAAGATCTCTCTTCAGCTCCAAATGGTTTTAAAAGCCACATATAGTTCCTGATAAATGTATCTGCCAGTTGTTCAGGTGTTTTTGTCAGGCAGCATGCCCGTTGTGGAAGGTGGTGCAGAGTTTGAGAAGCTGAGACGCTGTCATGCTATCAACTCGTGTCAGTGTTCTGTCGATTTATGCTACCTATCAAGATGTGCTACTTAGCGGTTCTGCGCATGCGTATGACCCACAAGCGCGGTCTGTTTCCACACCCATAAATCAGTGCGACCTTGCTGTTGGGCATGCCGTCGAGACAGCGGCTGATCATCAGCAATATCAAAAATAATCATTATTTGTCTTAACAGAATACACTACCCCTGATATCTTAAATAAAACGGCATAATGTAGTATTTCAACATGGTCCCCATCTCCTTTCAGTACATGGAGTGAGTAGTGGTGCAATATGAAGTGATTCTGTAGTGGGAGCATTATTTGAATACGCTACCCCTGAAATTATATAATATAATCAAAAAACAGAAGATGTCATAATAATGTGAGAGTTATAACTTTATGGGATTGGAAACACATAAGGTAGCTTTTTTTGACAGGGCAGCATATATCGTCAGAACCCCGGCAGCACAGTGCTCTATAGAGGAGGCCAGTTTAGCGGTTGGAGAGGTGGTGGGCTGCGTGAAGCGTGAAGTCTGCCTCCTGCATGGATGGAGCCATTGTTATATTTTTGGACAGCACAGCCAAAGTTAGTGATGTGGTCGAAACAGGTGTAGTTATTCATGTCTTTCACTCCCGTTCTCCCGCTGGTTAGTCCGGCAAGAAAGATTTTCATGCCACTCATGCTTCTTAAAGACAACACTCAGGGCTGGGAGGGTTACTTTAAACATGTATCCAATACAATTACTAATTAAAGCTGCAAGCAGCGTTGGGCGGGCCCTCGCACTTGTAAGCGCGTCCGCACGTGAGCCGGCCGTGTTGCACATTCTGGAGCTCTGCCGGTGCGGCTGTGAATTTCCTACGCGGTTCTGACGCCGCATGAAGGTGTTATATGTCACTTCCTGTGTCCCCTATGTGGAGCTACATAGCACTTGCCGCTATGAATATAAATCGGTATTGGTGTGTAGATGTCTGCGGGGTGGGAGAGTTATCAAGCACGTAAAGTTTGTTTCAGATGTGAGCATGTACACTGAACAATAATGTACCCAAACAATAAAATAAATTCCTTTTATATTTCCCTGCCTTGTTGTTTATGTGTACATACAGAGGAAGAATGTGAGAACAGCACACATTTCATCGTTACTGTGTGTTAGAGCATGGGAGAACAGTGGATACTTTTAATACAGCCCACACCCCTAATACTGTGTAACTATAACAAGTAGAGAACAGAAGAAAAAGATGTTCTTTCTTTACAACTGTCTGCATAGCTTATTCATATTGTGTAATGAATGAAAATAAATAGGCCTACTAGGCTCCTCTCTACTTTGACATTTAAGATTAGCTGGTTTGATCCACCTTCATACACATGTGACATTACTGTACAACTTGAGAAAGGTGAGTTGTTTTCTGCTCCAGCCTGCCTAAAAGAAAAGCGTTTTGGGGATTAAATGGACTTTATTAGCTGCTGCAGTGCAGGATGAACTCAGAACAGACCCATTTCTCACCTTATTATTCTAAATCATGCAACGAAGAAGAAGAAATGCATAATAAATCCTGGGACAAAATCTGTCCACAAATACTGTACAGCATGTAGTCTAATGGACATGACTTGTGTTATAGCTGACTTGGGCAGTGAAATGTTGAATTTTTTTAATTCATGTGGTCATAGTTGTCCACAACTCAAATCAGAATATAAGAAGAAATGTTTTATACCACCTCAAGAAGGCTTCCTATCAGAAAGGTAGGAAGGTATTTCAAATGTACAACTGCAGTACTTAAATCTAAGTAAAGTAATTTCCCTGACATTTTTGTGTTACTTTACTTTTAATAGACGCATGTCAACAGGTTTTATACTTCCTGTGAGTATAATCCAATCAATCTTATTTTCATACTGTATATCCGATATGTAATTTGATAAATTGTGTTGTATGTCGTGCTCGCATCTCAGAGAAGACTCTGACTGCAACATGCGTCTTTGTAAAGAGAGAAACGGACAGAAAAAGTCTCTAACTCTGCCTGTCAGCTCGCTCTGCTCCGTTAAAACTGAATTTACCATACAGAATTGAATACGAGTGCACTTCAGATTTAGCTGCAGCTAGCTGACCGTGTGCTTCTCCCTATACCGCAGTTCTGTGTCCATGCATGCAGCAAACTGAAAGCACCGTCTGTCGGAGCGTCTACGTGAAAAGAGAAGGAAGACATTGCTGGTAGTATTGTCTTCAGAGTTGTTAAACACCTCAGCGCACTGAAGGAAGCCATCTGACTGTGTGAGGGGCAAGATCGTTGATGTCTGCAGGCAGAGTAGGAGCTCTCCTGTCTGACTGGTCCACCAATAGCAGAGAAGATGACCCCTTGAGTTATCAAGCACGTAAAGTTTGGTTCAGATGTGAGCATGTACACTGAAGTTACAACAACTTCCTGTGTCATGGCGAAGACTTGATCTCTGACGGTGAAATGTGCGGCGGGGGCTGCTTCGTTGAAAGTCACTTCCTGTTGCCAGCAGGTGGCGCTAAGACTGTGGGTGAATGTCGGCATGTACATGTGTTCAGGGCGGGACTCTCATCCTACATGTACAGTTTGGTGCAGATGTGAGCATGTACACTGAAGTTACAACAACCTCTGTGTCATGGCGAAGAGTTGATCTTTGACGCCACGCCACGGACACGCCCATTGACGAAAACTCGCAAATAGCACAACTTTTCATCTTCAATGCCTTTAGAAGGCACAGCACAAATTTGAAGTCAGTCGGACTAAATCCCTAGGAGGAGTTCGTTCAAGTACGAAGTGTGTAAATCATCCAAAATTTGACGTAAAATTCAAAATGGCTGACTTCCTATTGGGTTTAGGCTATGGCTCCAAGAGACTTTTTTGTGCGTCTGGACAAGATACACGTACCACAGAAAATTCGTGCACGTAGGTGAAACGTGCAACGGGGGCTGCTTCGTTAAAGGTCACTTCCTGTTGCCAGCAGGTGGCGCTATGACTGTGGGTGAATGTCAGCATGTACATGTGTTCAGGGCGGGCCTCTCATCCTACATGTACACTTTGGTCCAGATGTGAGCATGTACACTGAAGTTACGACAACTTCCTGTTTCATAGCGAATCATCAACGCCACGGACACGCCCATTGACGAAAACTCGCAAATAGCACACACTGAAGGAAGCCATCTGACTGTGTGAAGGGCAAGATCGTTGATGTCTGCAGGCAGAGTAGGAGCTCTCCTGTCTGACTGGTCCACCAATAGCAGAGAAGATGACCCCTTGAGACACAGCCCTCCTCATTTGCATAATGAGGCAGAAATGCATACAAAAATTAAAAAAGACAGGCAGAAATAAATACCATGGGTGAAAATAAATAAGGTAAATAAATACAAAGGAAGAATAAAACAGACAAAAATATTAAAACACACACATAAATAAATACATTAAAAAATTAGTAATAAATAAAGTTGAATAAACAAATAACGTAATTATAACAAAGGTGAATAGTAAAGGCACTAATTAAAATATATACATTTATGTCTCCTTGTATAATTTAATTACTACCTACATTTATTTATTTACTTTATTTTTTGTGTATTTAATTGGATGCTTATTTATTTATTGAGCATTTATTTATTTCTGTATTTATTTCTGACTGTGTCAGGATCGGTCCTCCATAGCGGGGTGGGAGAGTTATCAAGCACGTAAAGTTTGGTTAAGATGTGAGCATGTACACTGAAGTTACAACAACGTCATGGCGAAGACTTGATCTCTGACGCCACGCCACGGACACACCCATTGACGAAAACTCACAATAGCACAACTTTTCATCTTCAATGCCTTTAGAAGGCACAGCAGAAATTTGAAGTCGGTCGGACTAAATCCCTAGGAGGAGTTCGTTAAAGTACGAAGTGTGTAAATCATCCAAAATTTGACGTAAAATTCAAAATGGCCGACTTTCTGTTGGCTTTAGGGCATCGCTCCGAGAGACTTTTTTGTGCGTCTGGACAAGATACACGTACCACAGAAAATTCGTGCACGTAGGTGAAACGTGCAACGGGGGCTGCTTCGTTAAAAGTCACTTCCTGTTGCCAGCAGGTGGCGCTATGACTGTGGGTGAATGTCAGCATGTACATGTATTCAGGGCGGGACTCTCATCCTAGATGTACAGTTTGGTGCAGATGTGAGCATGTACACGTAAGTTACAACAACTTCCTGTTTCATGGCGAATCATCGACGCCACGGACACGCCCATTGACGAAAATTCGCAAATAGCACACACTGAAGGAAGCCATCTGACTGTGTGAAGGGCAAGATCGTTGATGTCTGCAGGCAGAGTAGGAGCTCTCCTGTCTGACTGGTCCACCAATAGCAGAGAAGATGACCCCTTGAGACACAGCCCCTCCTCATTTGCATGAGGCAGAAATGCATACAAAAATTTAAAAAAGACAGGCAGAAATAAATGCCATGGGTGAAAATAAATAAGGTAAATAAATACAAAGGAAGATTAAACAGACAAAAATATTAAAACACACACATAAATAAATACATTTAAAAAATTAGTAATAAATAAAGTTGAATAAACAAATAAGGTAATTATAACAAAGGTGAATAAGTAAAGGCACTAATTAAAATATATACATTTAGTCTCCTTGTATAATTTAATTACTACCTACATTTATTTATTTACTTTATTTTTTTGTGTATTTAATTGGATGCTTATTTATTTATTGAGCATTTATTTATTTCTGTATTTATTTCTGACTGTGTCAGGATCGGTCCTCCATAGCGGGGTGGGAGAGTTATCAAGCACGTAAAGTTTGGTTAAGATGTGAGCATGTACACTAAAGTTACAACAACGTCATGGCGAAGACTTGATCTCTGACGCCACGCCACGGACACACCCATTGACGAAAACTCACAAATAGCACAACTTTTCATCGTCAATGCCTTTAGAAGGCACAGCACAAATTTGACGTCGATCTGACTAAATCCCTAGGAGGAGTTCGTTAAAGTACGAAGTGTGTAAATCATCCCAAAATGGCCATAAAATTCAAAATGGCCGACTTCCTGTTGGCTTTAGGCTATGGCTCCAAGAGACTTTTTTGTGCGTCTTGATACGATACATGTCCCCAGAAAATTTCATACATGTAGGTTGAACGTGAACGAGGGGCTAATCTTTTCCAATTTTCTAGGTGGCGCTAGCGAGTCATTTTGCCACGCCCATGTGCGAAACATGTAGAATATGAAATTTTTCACCGGTTCTGACATGTTTGCAAATTTTGGTGAGTTTTCGAGTATGTTTAGGCCATGTCATTTGGGCCTACTTTGCAGAAAAAAAAAAAAAATATATATATTAAAGCTGCAAGCAGCGTTGGGCGGGCCCTCGCACTTGTAGCGCGTCCGCGCGTGAACCGGCCGAGTTGCACATTCTGGAGTTCTGCCAGTGCGGCTGTGAATTTCCTACGCGGTTCCGACGCCGCATGAAGGTGCTATATGTCACTTCCTGTGTCCCCTATGTGGAGCTACATAGCACTTGCCGCTATGAATATAAATCGGTATTGGTGTGTAGATGTCTGCGGGGTGGGAGAGTTATCAAGCACGTAAAGTTTGTTTCAGATGTGAGCATGTACACTGAACAATAATGTACCCAAACAATAAAATAAATTCCTTTTATATTTCCCTGCCTTGTTGTTTATGTGTACATACAGAGGAAGAATGTGAGAACAGCACACATTTCATCGTTACTGTGTGTTAGAGCATGGGAGAACAGTGGATACTTTTAATACAGCCCACACCCCTAATACTGTGTAACTATAACAAGTAGAGAACAGAAGAAAAAGATGTTCTTTCTTTACAACTGTCTGCATAGCTTATTCATATTGTGTAATGAATGAAAATAAATAGGCCTACTAGGCTCCTCTCTACTTTGACATTTAAGATTAGCTGTTTGATCCACCTTCATACACATGTGACATTACTGTACAACTTGAGAAAGGTGAGTTGTTTTCTGCTCCAGCCTGCCTAAAAGAAAAGCGTTTTGGGATTAAATGGACTTTATTAGCTGCTGCAGTGCAGGATGAACTCAGAACAGACCCATTTCTCACCTTATTATTCTAAATCATGCAACGAAGAAGAAGAAATGCATAAAAATCCTGTCCACAAATACTGTACAGCATGTAGTCTGATGAACAAGACTTGTGTTATAGCTGACTTGGGCAGTGAAATGTTTAATTTTTTAATTCATGTGGTCATAGTTGTCCACAACTCAAATCAGAATATAAGAAGAAATGTTTTATACCACCTCAAGAAGGCTTCCTATCAGAAAGGTAGGAAGGTATTTCAAATGTACAACTGCAGTACTTAAATCTAAGTAAAGTAATTTCCCTGACATTTTTGTGTTACTTTACTTTTAATAGACCATGTAACAGGTTTTATACTTCCTGTGAGTATAATCCAATCAATCTTATTTTCATACTGTATATCCGATGTGTAATTTGATAAATTGTGTTGTATGTGTGCTCGCATCTCAGAGAAGACTCTGACTGCAACATGCGTCTTTGTAAAGAGAGAAACGGACAGAAAAAGTCTCTAACTCTGCCTGTCAGCTCGCTCTGCTCCGTTAAAACTGAATTTACCATACAGAATTGAATACGAGTGCACTCCAGATTTAGCTGCAGCCAGCTGACCGTGTGCTTCTCCCTATACCGCAGTTCTGTGTCCATGCATGCAGCAAACTGAAAGCACTGTCTGTCGGAGCGTCTACGTGAAAAGAGAAGGAAGACATTGCTGGTAGTGTCTTCAGAGTTGTTAAACACCTCAGCGCACTGAAGGAAGCCATCTGACTGTGTGAGGGGCAAGATCGTTGATGTCTGCAGGCAGAGTAGGAGCTCTCCTGTCTGACTGGTCCACCAATAGCAGAGAAGATGACCCCTTGAGACACAGCCCCTCCTCATTTGCATAATGAGGCAGAAATGCATACAAAATTTAAAAAGACAGGCAGAAATAAATACCATGGGTGAAAATAAATAAGGTAAAAAATACAAAGGAAGAATAAAACAGACAAAAATATTAAAACACACACATAAATAAATACATTAAAAATTAGTAATAAATAAAGTTGAAGATAAACATAAAAAATAAGGTAATTATAACAAAGGTGAATAAGTAAAGGCACTAATTAAAATATACATTTATGTCTCCTTGTATAATTTAATTACTACCACATTTATTTATTTACTTTATTTTTTGTGTATTTAATTGGATGCTTATTTATTTATTGAGCATTTATTTATTTCTGTATTTATTTCTGGCTGTGTCAGGATCGGTCCTCCATAACGGGGTGGGAGAGTTATCAAGCACGTAAAGTTTGGTTCAGATGTGAGCATGTACACTGAAGTTACAACAACTTCCTGTGTCATGGCGAAGACTTGATCTCTGACGCCACGCCACGGACACACCCATTGACGAAAACTCGCAAATAGCACAACTTTTCATCTTCAATGCCTTTAGAAGGCACAGCACAAATTTGAAGTCGGTCGGACTAAATCCCTAGGAGGAGTTCGTTAAAGTACGAAGTGTGTAAATCATCCAAAATTTGACGTAAAATTCAAAATGGCCGACTTCCTGTTGATTTTAGGGCATCGCTCCAAGAGGCTTTTTTGTGCGTCTGGACAAGATACACGTACCACAGAAAATTCGTGCACATAGGTGAAAAATGCGGCGGGGGCTGCTTCGTTAAAAGTCACTTCCTGTTGCCAGCAGGTGGCGCTATGACTGTGGGTGAATGTGAGCATGTACATGTGTTCAGGGCGGGACTCTCATCCTACATGTACAGTTTGGTGCAGATGTGAGCATGTACACTGAAGCTACGACAACTTCCGTGTCATGGTGAAGAGTTGATCTTTGACGCCACGCCACGGACACGCCCATTGACGAAAACTTGCAAATAGCACAACTTTTCATCTTCAATGCCTTTAGAAGGCACAGCAGAAATTTGAGGTCGGTCGGACTAAATCCCTAGGAGGAGTTCGTTAAAGTACGAAGTGTGTAAATCATCCAAAATTTGACGTAAAATTTGAGGTCGGTCGGACTAAATCCCTAGGAGGAGTTCGTTAAGTACGAAGTGTGTAAATCATCCAAAATTTGACGTAAAATTCAAAATGGCCGACTTCCTGTTGGGTTTAGGCTATGGCTCCAAGAGACTTTTTTGTGCGTCTGGACAAGATACACGTACCACAGAAAATTCGTGCACGTAGGTGAAACATGCGGCGGGGCTGCTTTGTTAAACTCACTTTCTATTGCCAGCAGGTGGCGCTATGACTGTGGGTGAATGTCGGCATGTACATGTGTTCAGGGCGGGACTATCATCCTAGATGTACAGTTTCGTCCAGATGTGAGCATGTACACGTAAGTTACAACAACTTCCTGTTTCATGGCGAATCATCGACGCCACGGACACGCCCATTGACGAAAACGCAAATAGCACAACTTTTCATCGTCAATGCCTTTAGAAGGCACAGCAGAAATTTGACGTCGTTCCGACTAATCCCTAGGAGGAGTTCGTTAAAGTACGAAGTGTGTAAATCATCCAAAAATGGCCGTAAAATTCAAAATGGCCGACTTCCTGTTGACTTTAGGCTATGGGTTCTTGAGGCTTTTTTTTGCGTCTTGATATGATACATGTCCCCAGAAAATTTCGTACATGTAGGTTGACCTCACACAGTCGTGCTCGGGCCCTAATAATCCGAGCAAATTCAATAGGGACCTCGCACGGTCGTGCTCGGGCCCTAAATATATCCGAGCAAATTCAATAGGGACCTCGCACGGTCGTGCTCGGGCCCTAAAAATGGGTCCTAAGAACGACCCCTGAGGCACACCATATTTAACTGGACAGAACGAGGAGACATAGTTGTTTACAGAAACGCAAAACTTCCTGTTTGGTAGGATGAAACCATTCTAGGGCAGTACCAGAGATCCCCACCCAGTGCCTCAGTCTGTCTAACATGATGTTGTGATCAATGGTGTCAAAAGCAGCGCTAAGGTCCAGGAGTACCAGGACTGAGCACATGCCTTCATCAGCAGACATTAAAAGGTCATTGGTGACTTTAAGCAGGGCAGTCTCAGTGCTATGGTACTTCCTGAAACCAGACTGAAACTTTTCAAATAATTTGTTATTTTCCAGCACAGCGAGCAGCTGTTTGGACACAATTCTTTCTAGAATCTTTGCAATAAAAGGCAGTTTTGAAATTGGTCTAAAATTATGTGGGAGGGAGGGATCTAAACCAGGTTTCTTTAAAAGTGGGTTCACGCAAGCCGTTTTAAAATAATCAGGGACACAACCAGTAGATACGGAGCTGTTGAAAACAGAGATCAAATGGGGCCCAACAGAATCCATTAATTTCAGTAAAAACTTTGTAGGTATTACATCAAGTGGGCTGGAGGACACTCTCATTTGTGATACTGTTTTTAAAAGCTCAGACAAGTCGATGGGATAAAACTGGTTAAAACTCTCTTGTTGCTGGTGAGGAACCTCTGAGTAAGAGGCCACGGGGATGACTCATTCTGCACTTGTTGTATTAATTTAGCGTCCAATGAAAATATTTCTCAATATGAAGCTGCTGAAGCAGAGTGTTTCTGGAACTGGCCCCACTGATTACTGAACACAAACACAACTTTGTTCACTGATTTTTGTGAAACTGGATCATATTTGATGGAGAAATATTAGAACTATGGAGAAAATATTGTAGTTTTCTCTCTGATGTCCCCCGGCTGCTCTGCCTCGACTCTGTGATTCACAGTTTCCTGATGGACAGACAGCTTTACTTGTTGCTGAAGTTAGTTTGTGGTGTTTTGGAGGTCTCTGACTCATTGGCTGTAGACCCTGGTCTGATTTCCATAGATCAGGAAAAGGCTTTTGACCGGGTTGAACACCAGGATCTGTGGCAAACTCTAGCTGCCTTTGGGTTCAGCCCAGGCTTTATAGCCCAGATCCAGGTTCTGTATAGTGACACTGCAAGTGTTCTAAAAATGAATGGGGGTCTGAGTGCTCCTTTCAGTGTTCAGAGGGGGGTCAGACAAGGCTGCCCTCTAAACTTAAAACGATCTGAGTGGCGTTTGTTTTCCAAACTGTCGGCGTACGCTGATGATGTCATTGTGCTGGTTAACACACAGAAAGACGTTGATATGTTGGTGAACTCTGTAAATCTGTTTGGCTGCATATCTTCTGCTAAAGTAACCTGGGGGAAGAGTGAGGCTGTCACGGTGGGGGAAAGGCTGAGGGGTCGGCTCAGGTTACCTGGAGGTTTGGTGTGGAAAAAAGGGAGAGACAGGTAGCTCAAATAGTGGCATCGCAGCTACCAGTGGCGTTTCCGGTGGCAGCTTGAGATGCCACAGATTTACCGGGGATCCGTTTTTAATTTTTCCTTTGAAGAAAGACATTAATAAAAAAACAAAAAACGAGAGGGGGGTCAGGAGACCAGGAAGTAATAGTAAATAAAGCCCAGCTTGTAGAGCGGCCATTCTGTAACATTATGCAAGCACTAACGTTATACCAGGGTAAAGTTAGAAGAAGAAAACAATCAGTAAATAAACCTGGACCGAGAGAAATATGTTAGCAACAGTAGCTGATTATACAATATAATATTGTGCATTTCTTCATGTAAACAGCAAGAGTCACGTTTAATGTACGCATTGTTTGGTGCAGTACAGTTGGTAGTTATAGGTAATTATTGTGTGTGCAGAGTTGTTACTGTC
>NW_024040040.1:51787631-51844231 GCF_014851395.1 Micropterus salmoides | reverse complement strand
TTCTCAGTCTGTGTGTGCTGTCTGGTTGTCTCCTTTTTATTTCTTCAATGAGGGATTTAAAGTTGCTTCATTGAATTTAAATGGAGCTGCAGACATCAGGAAGAGGATGCAGCTATCTGAGCTGATGAAGCTGAAAAGTGTTGTTTGTCCAGGAAACACACAGCGACAGGTCCAGTGAAACTGACTGGAGATCAGAATGGGACGGGGAGGTCGTGTTAAGCTCCTTGACCTCCGTGAGCGGGGGGGTAGCCGTCCTCTTTTCTAAAAAGTTTCTGCCGACTTCTTCTGAACTTAAGGAAGGCTGATGATGGTCAGAGCCAAGTTTGAGTGTTTCACTCTCACATTCATTAATGTTTATGCTCCAAATGTCGGCTCAGAGTCCGTAATGAAGTAATAAAAACACATGATTTGGTGGACGTTTGGAGGAGGTTGCACACTGAAGACCGACAGTACACCTGGGCGCATACAAGAGAAAATGTTATTTCTTTGGCTCTGGGCACTGACCTTGGTCTCATTTCGTTAGACCAAGAAAAAGCCTTTGACAGGGTTGAGCACCTTTATCTTTGGAAAGTTCTGGAGCGTTTTGGTCTCAGCCCACGTCTCATTGCTATGATAAATGTTTTGTACAGAGACATTCAGAGTGTACTGAAGGTTAACGGGGGTCTGAGTGCTCCCTTCACAGTAGGCAGGGCTGTCAGACAGGGCTGTCCTCTGTCTGGGATGCTGTATACATTGTCCATTGAGCCCTTGCTACACAGAATCCGGTCCTGTATTCATGGTTTGGTTTTACCAGGTTTTAACACGCCACACGTTTTATCTGCTTATGCTGATGATGTCATGCTCCTGGTCAGAAATCAAGCTGAAATTAATATTGTTGGAAATATTGTGTCTGAGTTTGGTCTTATCTCTGCTGCAAAAGTGAATTGGACAAAAAGTGAAGCTCTAGCAGTTGGAAACTGGGTTGGTGGTCTTCCGGTCCTGCCGGGGGGGTTGGGATGGAGAAATGATGGTATAAAGTATCTAGGTGTTTATCTTGGCAAAGAAGAAATGGTGAAAAGGAACTGGGAGGGCATGATAGAGACGATGAAAGGAAGGTTGAAAAAGTGGAAATGGCTGCTTGCTCAGATGTCCTTTAGAGGAAGAACTCTAGTAATCAACAACCATGTAGCTTCAGCACTGTGGCATCGTTTAGCTTGTATGGAGCCACCTGCTGGTTTACTCTCAAAACTACAAGCAGGTTTAGTGGACTTTTTTTGGGACAGGTTACACTGGGTACCTCAGAGGGTGCTTTTTTACCAAAAGTAGAAGGGGGGAAAGGCCTGGTACACCTAGCAAGCAGAGTGGCAACTTTTCCATTTCAATTTGCACAGAGATATCTGACTGGTTTTAAATACCCAGTGTGGAAAGAGTTTGCAAGCAGCATTTTAAGGAGAGCAGACAGGTTAGGACTTGACACTGCTTTGTTTTTAATGGATGTTGGTTATTTAAATCTGTCTGTATTGCCTGATTTTTATAAGGGAGTTTTTAAGGCCTGGCACCTTTTTAAGAAGAGACGGTTGGAGCCGTCAGTCTCCCTGTACTGGTTACTGAACGAGCCTCTGATCGGTGGATCCACAATGGACATACAGGACAGTGGTACACCAGGCCTCCATCACACACTCCGTTCGGCTGGCGCTACAACTCTCAGACGGATAGTGGATGTAGCTGGACCTGGTTTTATGAACACTGAGGCTGTGGCTGCACTGATTGGACTAAAATCTGTGCGTCACGTGAGGAACATTGTGAATGGTTGGACTAACAAACTAACAGCAGCGGATAATGAGCTGTTGAGGATGTAGTGGAAAGGTGAGGAAGCTCCGGACGAAGAGGACCCTTTTCCAGAGTTGGGACTGGTACCCAATCTTGACTGTTGTTCTAGTCTATTGTTGGATGTCAGGCATCAGAAGGTCCCAGATCTGCACACGGTGACGGGTAAAATGATTTACAGGTGTTGTGTAAAAACAAGTTAAATGGTAGAAGTGACACAGTGTGGAGGGAGAAACTGGGGGTTAGTAACGCTGTGAAGCCCACCTGGAGAGTCTTTTACAAACTTCCTTTAAAGAAGCGCACAGGTGACTTACAGTGGAGAATATTACATGGGGCTGTTGCGGTGAATTCTTTTATCTCTGTGATTAATCCCTCTGTCTCTGACGGCTGTCCTTTCTGTGGGCTGCTGGAAACTGTTGTTCATTGTTTTTTAGAGTGCAGCAGACTGGGGGAACTGTTCAATGTGTTGGGGTGCTTGTTTGCTTCTTTTAATGAAGTGTGGTCTAACACTGCTTTTGTTTTTGGAGCAGGTTACAGGAAGACTAATGCAACAAAGTGGCAACTGTTAAATTTTATTGTAGCAGAAGCCAAACTGTCCATATACATGAGTAGAAAGAAGCAGGTAGAAGGACGGCTGTGTGGAGACGTAGTCCCTGTGTTCACCTCTCTGGTCAAAGCCAGAGTGTTAGTGGATTTTAAGTTCCATCAGCTGATGAACAGCTTGGATGTGTTTGTATGTCAGTGGTGTTATGATGATGTCATCTGTTCTGTGGTGGATGAAGAAGTCAGTTTAGTCGTGTTTTCAGCTAATTTGATGTTTTTATTCGTGTGGAACTGTTTACTTTTCTCTAAATGTCAACCGGTTTTGATTTTCTGACTTATTGAGTGTTGCTATGTTTGTGAATCAGTGATGTTTTATTAAAGTGGGTTTAAAAAGTCAAAAAAGTCTCTATCTCTCTCTGAGTGGAAGGTGAGTGAGTGGTGTGGTGAACGCTGCGTTGAGTGAGTTTCCAAACTTTTATATGTTTGTGTGTCTTTTGTCTCTTTATATCGTGTTAGTTGAGAGTTTTTTGTCTGTTGTGGTTGTGTTTGTTGGTGGCGTTGCTTCCAGCCTGGCTGGGCAGGAGGCCCGTTGTAGATGTGGAAGTGGATTTTGTGAAGCTGACACGCCGACATGCAGTGAAGTTGGTGCCGGCTGTCAGCTGCTCGGTGGAGGAGGCGAGTTTAGCGGTGGGAGAGGTGGTGGATTATGGCAGCATTAAGTCTGCCTCCCGCATGAACGGAGCTATTGTGGTGTTTTTAGATCATACTGACAAAGTAAACGATGTGGTAGAAAAAGGGGTAATTATTAAAGATACTTTTACCCCGGTTCTCCCTCTGGTTAACCCTGCCAGGAAAGTTACCATCTCCAACGCTCCCCCGTTCTTAAAAAATGACTTATTGTTAAAAGAGCTGTCCAGGTATGGACAGGTGGTGTCCCCCATCAAGATGGTGTCCCTGGGCTGTAAGTCTCCATTGTTGAAACACGTTGTTTGTCACAGAAGACAGGTTTTCATGGTGCTAAAGAACAACTCGGCAGAAATTAATTTATCTTTTAATTTCAATGTGGACGGATTTAATTACATGGTGTTTGCAGCTTCGGAAACCATGAAATGTTTTGGCTGTGGTGCAGAGGGCCATCTAATTCGCTCATGCCCGAAAAACATTTTAAGAGAGCAGGGAGATGTTGCGGCGGCTGGCGGGACTGCGGCACCTGACGCAGTGCCCGGCGTAGCTGCGGCTGATGCGGCCGCGTTGGAGGATCCCGGTGGATGTTCCTTGGCCAAGGAAGTCGCTGAGAGATTGTCTGATAATAAAATCATGTCCAGTGTGTCTAATGTTGAACTGCAAGAAAGAGAAAGCGGACAGGGAGACACAGAAACAGAACTGAACATTGACCAGGGAGAAAATGAGAACAACAGTGAACAGGTGTATAACAGTCAGCTGAATGAATGTTCTCAGAGCAGCAATATTTCAGTGTGTTCTGACTTTATTGAGGATGAGGATATATCTGATGAGGATCTAATGAAAATCGCACAGAAGAGAAAGAGCACAGAAAGTGTTCAGAGCAGAGCTAAAGTTGCCAAAGGAAAGAAAGACAGAAAAACACGCTCATTAGAAAACAGTGATTTCACACAAGAGGAGGGGAGCAGCAGCTACACTTTAGCTCAAATACAGACGTTCCTTCAGGACACTGAGGGTCTCAGGCTGTTGAAGGTTGAGAACTTTTTCCCAGACCTGAAACTGTTTGTCAGTTCAGCTCAACCTCTTACCAGAGCTTCAGGAGGTTTTGGTGATGAAGGCCTCACAGAGCAGGAGATATATCGCCTCAGAAAGCTGATCATTAAGGTGAAAGCTCAAATTATTGGTGATGATGTTTAAACAGCCTCTTCTCTTCTTTTTCTTCCTGAAATGTTTGTTTTGTGTTTCTTTATTATTTTTTCTCTCCATGGGTCAAATTGGCACTTTAAATCTAAATGGAGCGAGGGACGACACAAAGAGAGCTGCCCTTTTTAAACTCATGGAGTTTAAGCAGCTAGACGTACTGATGGTTCAGGAAACACACAGTAACTCTGAAAATGAGAGTCAGTGGAAGAAAGAGTGGCCAGGGCAGGTTGTTCTGAGCCATCAGTCCAGCTGCAGTGGAGGGGTTGGGCTTTTCTTCTCCAGAGGTTTCCTGCCTGCATCTTGTGAGGTGGAGGAAGTTATTGAAGGCCGTCTACTGAAGGTTAAAGTTCAGTATGAGAATATAAAGATGAATCTGATAAATGTCTATGTCCCATGTAATGTTGCGGAAAGGCTGCACGTGCTGAGTGTTTTAAGCAATACTGTCAGAAAATGCAGTAGTGATGAGTTTTTATTCTTGGGAGGTGATTTTAACTGTACAGAGAATCCACAGCTGGACAGGAATCACCAGGAGACTCACAGAGGGCCTCCTCACAGAGGGCCTCTTCACAGAGGGCCTCCTCACAGGGCCTCCTCACAGGGGGCCTCCTCACAGAGGGCCTCCTCACAGAGGGCCTCCTCACAGGGGGCCTCCTCACAGGGCCTCCTCACAGAGGGCCTCCTCACAGAGGGCCTCCTCACAGAGCCTCCTCACAGGGGGCCTCCTCACAGAGGGCCTCCTCACAGAGGGCCTCCTCACAGAGGGCCTCCTCACAGAGGGCCTCCTCACAGGGCCTCCTCACAGAGCCTACAACAGCTCATAGAAACACACGAGCTGCTGCGTGTGGAGGAGCTTTAATAAAAGGACACATGGAGTCACTGCAAAGAGAATGTTTTATCTCAGGCTAGATTAGATCGGTTTTACTGTTTTAAGCATCACATCAGTGTTTTTAAAGGTTGTTTTATTAACCCTGTGGGTTTTACTGATCACTGTCTCGTTTATTGTTCTGTTTTTATTAAAAACGTCAGATTGAGCAGTGCTTATTGGCATTTTAATACTGCACTGTTGCATGACAAAGCCTTTAAGTCTGTTTTTGAGTTTTTCTGGCTCACTCACAGAGAAACTAAGGCTGATTTCAAATGTATTCAGCAGTGGTGGGACTTTGGAAAAAGCCAGATTAAACAGCTGTGTCAGCAGTACACTCGCAATGTCACCAGGGACATCATCAGATCTTTGAAGGATCTGGAGATTGAAGTGGTAGAACTACAGGGTCTAGTAGGGGCCACAGGAAATCAGGGACACTTAGATTCCCTAAAATCTAAAAAGTTGGCTTTGGCCAGCCTGCTGGGTGTGACAGCTCAGGGGGCTCTGGTGAGGTCTCGGTTCCTGGACGCCACACAGATGGACGCCCCGTCACACTTCTTCTTTGGTTTGGAGAAGAAAAACGGGCAGAGAAAGATCTTTCACTCCATTCGATCCAGAGACGGAGTTTGCGTCTCTGATTCCTCTGAGATCAGAAAGCACGCAGCCAGTTTCTATAAAGAACTGTACAGGAGCGAGCTGACAGACCATCCAGAGGTAGAAGAGCTCTTCTATGCTGATCTTCCTCAGGTCAGTGATGAGCACAATGTAGAGCTGGAAGCTCAGCTGTCTCTACCTGAACTGTATCGTGCTGCGATGAGTCTGCAGAGTGGTCGAGCTCCGGGGATTGACGGCCTTCCTGTGGAGTTTTATAAGTCTTTCTGGTGTGTGCTGGGACAGGATCTGCTGGAAGTGCTTGGAGACAGTTTGGAGACGGGTCGTCTGCCTCTGAGCTGCAGGAGGGCAGTGATCACTCTGCTGCCAAAGAAGGGTGATTTGCAGGAGCTGAAAAACTGGAGGCCTGTGTCGCTACTCTGCTCGGACTACAAAATCCTGTCTAAAGTCCTGGCTTCCAGACTCAGACAGGTGATGGGGTCTGTCATTCACGTTGACCAGACCTACTGTGTACCCAGTAGGTTTATCAGTGACAATATCACTCTGATTCGAGATGTTTTGGAAGTCTCTAGTTCATTGGCTGTAGATACTGGTCTGATTTCAATAGACCAGGAAAAGGCTTTTGATCGGGTTGAACACCAGTATCTGTGGCGGACTCTGACTGCCTTTGGTTTCAACCCACGTTTCATAGCCAAGATCCAGGTTTTGTACTGTGACATTGCGAGTGTTCTGAAGATAAATGGAGGCCTGAGCGCTCCCTTTAGTGTACAGAGGGGGGTGAGGCAGGGCTGCTCTCTGTCTGGCATGTTATATTCTCTGGCCATTGAACCTCTGCTTCACAGACTAAGGTCTGCTCTCTCTGGTGTCTGTTTTCTTCTTTTCAAACTGTCTGCATATGCAGATGATATCATCGTTCTGGTGAATAAGCAGAGAGATATTGATGTGTTGGGAGAAACCTTAAATCTGTATGGCCTGATATCATCTGCTAAAGTGAACTGGGTGAAGAGTGAGGCTGTGATGGTGGGAGAGAGGCTGAAGAGTCGCTCAGTCTGCCTGGAGGCCTTTCTGGAAAACAGGAGAGCTGAAATATTTAGGGGTGTTTCTGGGAAACGAAGCATCTTTGAAGAAAAACTGCGATGGAGTTTTGGAGAAGGTCAAAGGTCGCCTGAACAAGTGGAAATGGTTGCTGCCTAAAATGTCTTTTAAAGGTCGGGTTTTGGTTGCAAATAATTTGGTTTCTTCGGCTCTGTGGCACCGTTTGGCCTGCGTTGACCCTCCACCCTCTCTCCTGCCAAACATACAAAGAATATTAGTGGATTTTTTCTGGGACAAGTTACACTGGATTCCTCAGAGCATGCTTTTCCTTACAAAAGAGGAAGGAGGGCAGGGCCTGGTCCACTTGGCCAGCAGGGGGGCTACTTTCCGCTTGCAGTTTGTCCAGAGACTCCTCACTGGGCCGGCAGACCTGGTGTGGAGGCCACTGTCCTACTGTATTCTGCAGCAGTTTGGTGGACTGGGACTGAGCTTGTCTCTGTTTTTAATGAACTTAAAAGGTGTGTGCATGTCCTCTCTGCCTGGGTTTTACCAAAGTGTTTTTAAAGTATGGATGTTGATGAACAAACAGAGACAGGGACACACTGACTCCTTGTATTGGCTGCTTAAGGAGCCTGTTCTGTTTGGAGGACGTCTGGACTGTCTTGGGGGGTTTTCACCCACTCTGTTTGACAAGCTCCGCACTGCCAGGATCTCCACGCTGGGGCAGGTGGAGGAGCTGACCGGACCTCGGTCGGACCGTCCTGCTGGTCTGGCGGTTCGTCCGGGGCTGAGGTCGAGCCGCTATGTCAGTCTGTTATTGAGACACTGGAGACATCAGCTGACGGGACACGAGGTCTCTCTCCTGATGGACTATAGAGACGGCTCTCTGCTGCCGGACGACACTGACCCATATCCTTTTACCACTCTGTCTCCTGACTTGACCGATGTTTCGGGACCTTTACTGGTCAACTCTGCTGGGGTGTCTCTGAGTGATGCCACAGGAAAGACACTGTACAGACTGTGGGTAAAAACGCTCAACAAAAAGACACTTAATGGACGTAGCGACACCCCCTGGAGGACTCATTTGGGTTTAAGCCCTGATTTTCGACCTGCCTGGAGGTCTCTGTATAAACCCCCCCTGACAAAGAGACATGCAGACCTACAGTGGAGAATCCTTCATGGAAAACTGGCTGTAAACTCTTTTGTGTCTGTGCTGAATGGGAATGTACAGGACCAGTGTCCTTTCTGTCTGCAGAGGGAGACCGTGTTTCACTTTTTTTAGAGTGCACACGTCTCATGTCTCTGTTTTGCTGGAAAACATCTTTAGGGGTTTCAAAGAGTTTTTTACTAAACAGGTTTTTATTTGTGGTTTTAAATACACTCAACATCAGAAGAACAAATGTCAGCTGCTAAACTTTGTCCTGGGTCAGGCTAAGATGGCCGTGTACGTGAGCAGGAGAAAAAAGGTGGAGACAGATCAAGCCGTCAATGTGAAGATGTTGTTTGTGAAAATGATGAAGTCCAGGTTATTGTTAGATTTCAGTTTTTACAGAGCAAATCAGGACTTAGAAACTTTTTTGTCAGTGTGGGCTCATGGCAGGGTGCTGTGTTCTGTCCAGGCTGATCAGCTGGTGTATGCTGATGTGTTGACCATATAAATGTATCGTGTGTGAGCGAGTAGCGACTAATAAAAGTGTGTTTTGAAAAATCAAATTGACAGGTCAGACAGAGGAAACTCTGCAGAGGAAACTTTCAACTTTTAGTGTCTGAAATGTTTGGACTCTCTGATGGAGCTCAGGACTGATCAGGAGGACGGCTGCTTTACTCCAAACAGTGTCAGCAAGCTAACACGCTATTTAAGAATTTAACAGTCCGTGTTGATGCAGTCTGCAAGTAGAAGGATCCGTCAGAACCAATCATCAGCCGGCAATCTGACAGCTGACTTAACGTTTCATCCACAGACTTAGAAATAATAAAACAAACAGACATAACGCTCTTCCTGATTATCAGCTTCTATTGACATCATGTTTTTAAAGAAATGATAATAAAATAGATAAATACAATGAATAAATAAATAATCTCTATTTCAACTATCAGACAATAACAAATATTTCCATTTTCTAAACTTCTACATTCTAAACCTTCTTCAGCTCTGAACAGATTATTAAACATTGAATGATTTCAAGCAGGAACATTGTTTCTAACGTTACACCATTTATTCTTTATTCAGATTGGGTTCCTGCAGTTTGTCAGAGATCAGCTGTGCTTCTCTGGCCTCAGCTCTGAAGTCCAACCCCTCCCATCTGAGAGAGCTGCACCTGAGCAGGAACAGCCTGCAGGATTCAGGAGTGAAGCTGCTGTGTGGTTTTCTGGTGGATCCACACTGCAGACTGGAGACTCTGAGGTCAGTTCACTGACTGTCTGTTACTATTGTAGATGGGTCAATGACGTGACGCCTACATTTTCTGTCCAACTTGATTTTTTCACAAAAAAGGTTGAAAGCATAAAAGCATACCATATAAATACAGGACCTCTCCCATATATGTACTCTCCTTTAACTTTGGTTAAACATTTTTCTGATAATTGAAGTGTCAAAATGTCATGTGGTGCGATCGTCCGGCCATGACTGCTGTTTTGGAAACTTCTTTGGAATGACTTTAAATCTAATCAAAATTGTGTTTTGCCCTATTTGGCATGATTTCCAAAGTGTTTTGTCGTCCTCTTCAAAATCACAAAGCATCTGTATTTATATTTCCATAATAATACACAAGCAAACTTTGTCCGATGATGTCCATTTTATAAATATCATGTGGTGCGACCATCAACAAACGACTTTTATGTTGAAATCCATTAGAAGACAGGAAGTTTAATAATATACCCATTTTGCCAAGGACCCATTGAAACAGCAAGTAGGTTTTTAACTCTTTCTCAAAGCTGGAAAAATGTAAAATTGTAACTGGTATGTAGTTGCCATTTTTGGATAACATGTGGTATGACCTCAGAAAAACAATTAATATAAAGTTATTTCTACCAATATTTGTTTTGATTATAAATTTCATGGAGTCCTGTTGTAGGAAGCTAGCTTGTTTTGTTTAGGTGGCCTATTCTCTGCCTGTAAATTTTGATTAAATTAGAAAATATCATGTGGTGCGACCGCTAAAAAGTGGTTTCCATGATTGGCAATTTAGTTTTTGTCCTTTTATTTTGAACGTATGACTTTTACATACAAAGTACTTTTATTGTAATATTTAATTAATTGTAACTGTTTTACCAGATGCCACTCCCAAGTAAAGAAACACTGCTCGCCATGGACAGTATGTTAATTTTGACCCTGCAGCAAAAGCGGAGTTGCTAAAAGAAGCAAAAAATATTGCGTCTTTAAGAAAATTTCAAATGAAAACTATATGAAGCAACATGTTGCTCTTGTGTGTTTCCATTTAATAGGAGGTAAAAGCATTTTTTTTTTGCCAACATGTTGGCGCAGGAGCCCGTCCTCACTTGATTTATTGTGCTGCTTTACGACCCATGTTTAGGTTTTTAACGACCTCTATTGGCCGTGTTGGCTGAGTCAAACCCAGGACTTTCACACAGGAGAACCGCGTTCCATTCCCTGTGAAATCAAGTAAATGTAGAGTTATTTTCAGTTTGAAACCAACTTTAGCCCTAACAAAATGTAGCAGAGCATTTATTTCAACAGAAATGGTGGTGCCTTGAACATCCTGTTGCGTACGCCAGCCACTGGACTTCACTGTCTTTTAAATGTGGCTGCTGATTGGGTAACACCTCTGACACACCCAATAAATGAGGAAAAACATACCTGCAGTTAATGAAATTAGATTAAATATATTGTCAAGTTATGTTTGTTCAAAACAAAGCTGTGAATGTGTACTGCACTAAAATAAATGTTTCTAATGAGATTTTCATCAAAGATTTTATATGAAATTTTGATTGAAAATTCTTTTAAATTTTAATAATGATATCTGGTAAAAATATTTATTGTTTAGAAGTTTTTGTTTATTGATCTCCTTAAATATATATTTTTAATGATATGCAGTGTTCATGTCATTTGGAGCGACCACTCATCATGTGGTGCTACCAATAATAACAATAACTGTATTAAATTAAAATTAAAATATCTCATTCCTGTGACTGTTGAAAATCCTTATACGTCATTGACCCAGATCTGATATGTTTAATTAACAATTGAAGCTAATTTCTGTTCAGACATAACTTCCATGCATAAAGTGTCCTTTTGTTCATATTTTCACTTACTGTATCAGTAATTAGAGGCAGTGACTGAGAGGAGGATGAGAGGGAAGCTGGAAACCATCATGGACAACCCCTCATCCTCTCTATGCTGAGCTGAGGCAGCTCAGGAGCTCCTTCAGCCACAGACTCATCCAGCCCCGAGCCTCAAAGAGCTTTGGAGGCTCATTTGTGCCGTCAGCCATCAGGCTCCACTAGGGGTGTGGAAAATAACTGATCTTTAGATGCATCGCGATGCGGACTTGGACGATTCTGAATCCATTGACAAATATCAATAATGGATTATCTAGAGGTTAACTGATAACATAATGTTGACAGAACGAAAAAGGCGGAACTCAGAAATGTGGAAGTGCAGCTCCGGACCGTCTGTGGTGTGAACACAACGGAGACGTGTGGTTCTCCCTGTTCAGCACAGACAGACAGCTGTTTAATGAGCGCTGCTACTAAACTTCGACATGATCAATAAAATCAGACTAACGTTAATGATTTTCACGCACAACTGTGCAGCACGGCAGCGCTTAGCTAGCGTCCTCTCCTCATTCTTTATAGGACAGCTACAGGACAGGTGGCAGTAGGTGACGCTGAAAGCAGAGGAGGAAAAGATGAGCGCTACGTTTCAAATGTACGCTGCAGGTCACAGCGTGTCCGTTAATTTAAGTCTGTCTGTTTTCCAACTGCTGGAAAAGTGAAGGCGGTTAGCGCTAGCTAACATCTCCTCTTCAGACTGCGGTCTGGAAGCTGAGCAGGACGCTTTTTGCTGCTACTTCAAGTTCGTTTGTTGTCATTCATCCACATATCGAGTACACAAATGAACGAAAAGCCGTTTCTCAAGGCCCACGGTGCTCAACACAAGATCACAATATCAAGTTAGAAGAAATAAACATGTGACTACGCTAGACGAGACAAAAACAGGAACAGATATATTAAGGTGGAGTGAACGTGGTTTGGCTGCAGCACTGTAAAGTGCGTAGTTCAACATGTATCTGACTCTATACTAATAACAGCAGCATCAGAAGTGAAAACAGCAGCAGAGGTCAGTAATAATGCTGTAATAATGGAATAATGCTATGCTATGTTAGCTACAGTTATATGAAGTAACATTAAATATCTGCATTTCATTACTACCTACTTCTTGGATTGGTACAAATACTTGGCTTTAAAAGTACCAAGTAGTCTCACAGTGAGAAAATACATCTTTATCGTTTTACAATCTCATCTCAGCCTCATAATCGTAATGAGGTGCCTAGAAATTCCACTAGAAATCACCTTGAGGTGACGCATCGTGATATCGAATCATTGACCTGATAATCGTAATGGAATCGTGAGACCAGTGAAGATGCACACCCCTAGGCTCCACAACACCACAGCACCAAACTGACAGACTCTCTTTTGACTTGATTTATTGAACATAATTGTTATTGTATATCGATTTTTTACACTGTGTGTACACTGTGTGTATATATACACTCACCTAAAGGATTATTAGGAACACCTGTTCAATTTCTCATTAATGCAATTATCTAATCAACCAATCACATGGCAGTTGCTTCAATGCATTTAGGGGTGTGGTCCTGGTCAAGACAATCTCCTGAACTCCAAACTGAATGTCAGAATGGGAAAGAAAGGTGATTTAAGCAATTTTGAGCGTGGCATGGTTGTTGGTGCCAGACGGGCCGGTCTGAGTATTTCACAATCTGCTCAGTTACTGGGATTTTCACACACAACCATTTCTAGGGTTTACAAAGAATGGTGTGAAAAGGGAAAAACATCCAGTATGCGGCAGTCCTGTGGGCGAAAATGCCTCGTTGATGCTAGAGGTCAGAGGAGAATAGGCCGACTGATTCGAGCTGATAGAAGAGCAACTTTGATTGAAATAACCACTCGTTACAACCGAGGTATGCAGCAAAGCATTTGTAAAGCCACAACACGCGCAACCTTGAGGCGGATGGGCTACAACAGCAGAAGACCCCACCGGGTACCACTCATCTCCACTAGAAATAGGAAAAAGAGGCTACAATTTGCAAGAGCTCACCAAAATTGGACAGTTGAAGACTGGAAAAATGTCGCCTGGTCTGATGAGTCTCGATTTCTGTTGAGACATTCAGATGGTAGAGTCAGAATTTGGCGTAAACAGAATGAGAACATGGATCCATCATGCCTTGTTACCACTGTGCAGGCTGGTGGTGGTGGTGTAATGGTGTGGGGGATGTTTTCTTGGCACACTTTAGGCCCTTTAGTGCCAATTGGGCATCGTTTAAATGCCACGGCCTATCTGAGCATTGTTTCTGACCATGTCCATCCCTTTATGGCCACCATGTACCCATCCTCTGATGGCTACTTCCAGCAGGAGAATGCACCATGTCACAAAGCTCGAATCATTTCAAATTGGTTTCTTGAACATGACAGTGAGTTCACTGTACTAAAATGGCCCCTACAGTCACCAGATCTCAACCCAATAGAGCATCTTTGGGATGTGGTGGAACGGGAGCTTCGTGCCCTGGATGTGCATCCCACAAATCTCCATCAACTGCAAGATGCTATCCATCAATATGGGCCAACATTTCTAAAGAATGCTTTCAGCACCTTGTTGAATCAATGCCACGTAGAATTAAGGCAGTTCTGAAGGCGAAAGGGGGTCAAACACAGTATTAGTATGGTGTTCCTAATAATCCTTTAGGTGAGTGTATTTACACATCCTCTGTGTTGCTGTGCCAATCTGATTTTCCCCTACAGGGATTAACACAGGTATGTCTTATCTGAAACGGTCACATCTGGATACAGAAGATCCTCTGAATGTCAGGGTTTGGTATGGGTGAAGCAGGTAGTAGGTTGGAGGACCCAAATGCAGGACACGAAAGCCAGCAGGAACAGTTCAGAGGGGTTTTAATAAGCAAACAAAAGACGAGCACACTTACAACAGAGTGGCTGATTGACTGAGTCCAAAAACAAAGGCTGTCCAACAGAAATCCAAAAGGGTGAAAACCAGAATCCAAAAATGAGCAGGGTAACAGGGAGACACGGCGAGTAAGGCTGAAGACACGAGAACAACTGCTACACAGGGTGACAACATACAATGACCCGACAAAGACAAGACAGAAACACAAGGTATATATACACACAGGGACTAATGAGCAGGGCTGGAGCAACACAGGTGAAAGACATGAGGCTAACGAGGCACAGGTAGGGAGAGAGAGAGAGAGTGTAGGGGAAAACAGAGACAGACATGCAGAGTGTGACAGTACCCCTCCCTCAAAAGGACGGACCCTGACGTCCTAAAACGAAACATCACAAACAGGTCAAGCCGGCCCAGGGTGGGCGGAGGGAGGCCAGGTGGAGGGCCAGAAAACAAAACCAAAAGTCTCAAAGGGCCAACTACCGGCAGGGCAAGGCAGTTCAGGAGGCCGACCAAGGCGGCCAGAGGTGAACAAAAGTTCAGGGGGTCGTCCTGGAGGATAACCCAACGGACCAGGTGGGCAACAGAGTTCAGGGGGTTGTCCCGGAGGGTGACCCATGAGGCCGGGCAAATCAGGGGGAGAACAGAGTTCGGGAGGCCGTCCCGGAGGACGACCCAACAGGCTGGGCAGAACAGGGGGGCCACAGAGTTCGGGAGGTCGCCTGGGAGGACGGCCCTGGAGGCCGGACTGTTCAGGGGAACGGCAGGAAGGCCAACAAAGAGGCTGGAAACCCACTGGAGGCCGACGGGAAGACCTCTCCGGAGGTCGGCACCCAAAGCTCTGGTGCTCTGGAGCTGCAGCAGGGCTGAGGTCCACTGACTGAGCAGCTGGGCTGGGGACCACGGACCGGACGCGAGGAGCTGGAGTCTGTCTGCACACCGACTGAGCAGCTGGGCTGGGGACCATGGACCAGACACGAGGAGCTGGAGTCGGTCTGAACACCGACTGGACAGCTGGGCTGGGGACCATGGACCGGACACGAGGAGCTGGAGTCGGTCTGACCACCGATTGGACAGCTGGGCTGAGGTCCACGGACTGAGCAGCTGGGCTGAGGACCATGGAACGGACACGAGGAGCTGGTGTCGGTCTGAACACCAACTGAGCAGCTGGGCTGAGGACCATGGAACGGACACGAGGAGCTGGAGTCGGCTGGGCCACCAACGGAGCTGGTGCCGGTCGGACCACCGACGAGGGAACAGGAGTCGGCTGGGCCACCGGCGAAGCAGGTGCCGGTCAGACCACCGACGAGGGAACAGGAGTCGGCTGGGCCACCGACGAAGCAGGTGCCGGTCGGACCACCGACAGAGCACTAGGAACAGGAGTCGGCTGGGCCACTGGCGAAGCAGGTGCCGGTCGGACCACCGACAGAGCACTAGGAACAGGAGTCGGCTGGGCCACCGGCGAAGCAGGTGCCGGTCGGACCACCGACGAGGGAACAGGAGTCGGCTGGGCCACCAACGGAGCTGGTGTTGGTCGGACCACCGACAAGGGAACAGGAGTCGGCTGGGCCACCGGTGAAGCAGGTGCCGGTCGGACCACCGACGAGGGAACAGAAGTCGGCTGGGCCACCAACGAAGCTGGCGTTGGTCGGACCACCGACGAAGGAACAGGAGTCAGCTGGTGATCAGGCTGGCTGCTAGCAGTGCTAGCAGGCCGGGGATCAGGCAGGTGGGCAGGCACAAAGCTAGTAGCACTAGCTGGCCTGGGATCACGCTGGTTGCAGACCGGTCGCTGCTGGTGACCTGGTCGCCTCCGATGACCACCACGGGAACCCGAAAAGATGGCCAGGCGACTTCCCTCAAAGGAGGACTCCGGGGGGAGCCTAGCCTCCAGGCTATCAGGCCATAGGCTAGACTCCGAGCTGGTTGGCTGACTGGTTGGGAACTAGCAATCCTAGGGCTCTCTGGTTCTAACGGCAAGTCCATCAAAAAAGAGACCAGAGAGCTAGATGTCCAGGAGTCCCCAACCAGTCCGGATGATGGAGCCAACACAGGAGGGAGATGACCAGGCGGGCGGCTAGCAGCGCTAGCCGGGAGGGAATCAGGCGGGTGACTAGCAGGCTGGGTGCTAGAAGGCCGGGAGAGGAAGAAGCCTCCCACCATGCAGCTAGCAGGCCGGGAACAAGTCCTGGAGCTAGCAGCACCGGGGACAGGCTGAGGACTAGCAACGCTAGCCGAGCTGGAGACTGGCGGATCAGGCTGGCGACTGGCAGCGCCAGTCGGGCAGGACGAGTGGACGCTTCCCTGCGTGCAGCCGGCAGGCCGGGGCTCGGGCCTAGCAGGCTTAGCAGTCACACACTGGGGGGTTGCAGAGCAAAGTCTCGACACAGTCTCAAATTCAAAAGACCTTCTCCATCGGGAGGAGGCAACGAGCAGGGCCATTTCTGGGTCCGTTCTCCACATATTAGAGAGTAACTCAAAAAACTGCGGCTCCTCGGCTGTTAGCTCCTCTTTAGGCACCCCCAGTTCCTCCCAGGTGCTGGGCAATTTAACAATGTCCGCTGGGTCCATATTTGGTCGGGTCATTCTGTCAGGGTTTGGTATGGGTGAAGCAGGTAGTAGGTTGGAGGACCCAAATGCAGGACACGAAAGCCAGCAGGAACAGTTCAAAAAACAAAGGCTGTCCAACAGAAATCCAAAAGGGTGAAAACCAGAATCCAAAAATGAGCAGGGTAACAGGGAGACACGGCGAGTAAGGCTGAAGACACGAGAACAACTGCTACACAGGGTGACAACATACAATGACCCGACAAAGACAAGACAGAAACACAAGGTATATATACACAGGGACTAATGAGCAGGGCGGGAGCAACACAGGTGAAAGACATGAGGCTAACGAGGCACAGGTAGGGAGAGAGAGAGAGCAGGGGAAAACAGAGACAGACATGCAGAGTGTGACACTGAACTAATATTTGTTTGAAACTGATCAAGTTTACTTGGTGAAGTAGAAATGTTTCGGTAGCACTTTATAATAACTACACACTATAAAGCATTAGTGAAGTATGACCAAATACGGAATTCATCATTTATAAGCATTGTAGCCAGTCTAATACTGTGCTAATGTTGTTGACCCGTAGCTGCTTGTTATGACGCGTTAGGCGGCTAATGTTGTACCTGATGTTGCGTGTAAATCAGATACAGAGGCATCGTCTTCGTTGCAATATCACCAATTTATTGTTCTCCACACAGATGAAAGGTGCACAAAGTGAAGCAGTTGTTAAGTATTAGTACATTTTTAATTCATCATTTACAAACCATTGTTCTTACGATAATACACATTAGTAAGTCTTTATTAATAAGCTCATCTATAATGTGCTTAATAATTGTATTTTCATACTTTAAACATGATCGGTTCACTATTTATAAATGAAGTATTATTTTAATGACAAACCATTTATATATGAGTTGTTAATGGTTCATAAGATCATTTGGAAAGTGTAAGTGTAAGTGTCTTTTTTTTGATACTGACATTTAGTTATTTAGAAATGGTCTAATAGGGCGTGTTCATAGATGTTTTATGACACTTAATTCTAAAATTTATGATTAATTCTGGTTACTAATGGTAAGTATTTTGTGTGAGCTCATCTAAAGTGAGGACTGTCTATATCTTACAAAGCATTTACAAATGATATTGTAACACACAAGAATCAGAGGGCCTCAGAGGGAGGCCCCTTCCTGCAGATCGGTTATAAAGGGGCGGAGCTCCGGGGCCCCCATTCCTCCGGTGCCCAAGCGTTGCATTAAAGTGTGTTTTTTACCCACCAAACAGCTTCAGCTTCACCAAAAGGAACGTCAGTGTCACTGAGTTAAATCTCGTTTTGTAGCTTCTCTGTCAGAGTTTGCCTCCTTTTCTTCCTGCAGTCAGGACGTATTAATATTAATGAGCGGCGTTTCACTGACCATTTATAGGCAACTGTGGGCGTTTGGAGGGTCGGACATGGAGCTCCCTCACATGCCCCACATTTCAAGTTGATTGTGATTTATAAATGGAACTTGCTTACAAGTGTGCGTACGCACGGTTTTATAAGTCTGAATATTTTTTGGCGTACGCCATTTTTGGCTTTTTGGAGCACGTATACTTTTAGTGAGGATTCTACGCACAGTTTTATAAATGAGACCCCAGGACTGTAACGGTGAGGCTTTTCCATGCCACCAGTAACGTTAGCTGGGGCATCTTTCAGGTAGTCTTAGTAGCATCCTTTGGCTTTGCCACTGGTAGATTTACAAGTTATGCTGAGATTGTTTATATTCTTTCTCGGGAAAGTAAGTTTATCTTATGAACCATTAATAACTCATATAAATGGTTTGTCATTAAAATAATACTTCATTTATAAATAGTGAACCAATCATGTATAAAGTGTGAAAATACAATTATTAAGCACATTATAGATTAGATTATTAATAAAGAATACAACATGTAGAACTGTGTTTATAAATTTCTGACTAATGTGTATTAACGTAAAAACAATTCATTTCAATTTTATTTATATAGCACCAAATCACAACAACAGTTATCTCACAGCGCTTTTCATAAAAGAGCAGGTCTAGACCGTACTCTGTGATGTTATTTACAGAAGCCCAACAGTTCCCACCAAGAGCAGCACTAGGCGACAGAAGCAAAAAAAAACTTCCTTTTAAGATGCAGAAACCTCGAGCAGAACCATGGCTCAGGGTGGGCGGTCATCTGCCTCCACCAGTTGGGGGTGAAGGAGAGGAACAGAGAGAAAAAGAGAGGGATGGAAGGAGAGAGAGAGGGGAGGGAGCCTACACAATATCCACACAGAGGTACAGACAGTAAAGGTGATGTTGCTATAGACTAAATGAAAAAAATGGTACAGATATTTATAGTAGTGTTAATGATTATAATAACAATAATAACAATAGGACTAGTAACAATAGTCGTTGCAGCAGAGGGTGTCGAGCAGGAACACGGGGCAGCAGGTGACCCGCAACCACAGATCCAGACTCCACAGCTCCAGAGCCAGAAACACCTGCAGGAAGTGATAGGAGAGAGGAGAGGGACGAGAAAGCACAAGACTACCAGAAAGGGGAGAAGTTGTGTTAGTAACGTGCAATAATGGAGAGAAAGTAGAGGAGAGAGGAGCTCAGTGCATCATAGGAAATCCCCCGGCAGTCTAGGCCTATAGCAGCATAACTAAGGGATGGTTCAGGACTACCTGAGCCAGCCCTAACTATAAGCTTTATCAAAGAGGAAAGTCTTAAGCCTACTCTTAAATGTGGAGATGGTGTCTGCCTCCTGAACCCAAACTGAACCTGGTTCCACAGGAGAGGAGCTTGATAGCTGAACGCTCTGGCTCCTAGTCTACTTTTGGAGACTCTAGGAACCACAAGTAACCCTGCATTCTGGGAGCGCAGTGCTCTGGTGGGGTAGTAAGCTACTATGAGCTCTTTAAGATAAGATGGTGCCTGACGATTAAGAGCTTTGTAGGTAAGAAGAATGATTTTAAATTCTATTCTGGATTTTACTGGAAGCCAATGCAAAGCATGCAAAACAGGAGAACTATGATCTCTTTTCCTGGTTCCTGTCAGAACACGGGCTGCAGCATTCTGGATCAGCTGAAGAGTCTTAATGGACTTTTTCGAGCAGCCTGATAATAAGGAATTGCAGTAATCCAGCCTAGAAGTAACAAATGCATGGACTAGTTTTTCTGCATCATTTTTAGACAGGATGTTCCTGATTTTCACAATATTACGTAGGTGAAAAAAGGCGGTCCTTGAAATTTGCTTAATGTGAGACTTAAACGACATGTCCTGATCAAAGATAACTCCAAGATTCCTCACAGTGGTGCTGGAGGCCAGGGCCATGCCATCAAGGGAAACTATATCTTTAGATAATGCGTCACGGAGGTGCTTAGGCCCCAGAACAATAACTTCAGTTTTATCTGAGTTTAACATTAGAAAATTACAGGTCATCCAGGTTTTAACATCCTGAAGGCACATTTGAAGTTTAGCTAACTGAGTTTCATCTGGTTTGATCGATAGATATAACTGAGTATCATCTGCATAACAATGAAAGCTTATGGAATATTTCCTGATAATATTGCCTAAAGGAAGCATATACAAAGTGAAGACGATTGGTCCGAGGACAGATCCTTGTGGAACTCCATGACTAACTTTGGCATGCATGGAGGACTCATCGTTAACATGTACAATAATTGAAATTGATTTGATAAATAGGACTTAAACCAGCTTAGAGCGGTTCCTTTAATGCCAATGAAATGTTCCAGTCTCTGCAATAGAATCTGATGGTCAATGGTATCAAATGCAACATTAAGATCTAATAAAACCTAAAGTCCTTTGTCTGATGCAATAAGGAGGTCATTAGTAATTTTCACCAGTGCTGTCTCTGTGCTATGATGAGCTCTAAATCCTGACTGAAAATCCTCAAAAACTATTGCTCTGTAGAAAGTCACACAGCTGTTTAGCAACTGCTTTCTCCAGGACCTTAGAGAGAAATGGAAGGTTAGATATAGGTCTATAGTTGGCTAAAACATCCGGATCAAGTTTGGGCTTTTTCAGAAGAGGTTTAATTACAGCTACTTTAAAGAACTGTGGTACATAGCCTGTTGATAGAGATACATTGATTATATCTAGTATAGAAGTGCTGACTAAGGGTAAAACATCTTTAAGCAGCCTAGTCGGGATGGGGTCTAAGAGGCAGGTTGATGGTTTAGATGAAGAAATTATTGAAGTTAGTTGGTAAGATTGAGGGAAGAAAACAGTCTAAACATATATCTGGTTCTACAGCTGTTTCTAAGGTTCCTGAGTTTAGAGATAAGTTGGTGCCAGTTGAGGGCAGGTCTTGGTGAATTTTGTCTCTAAAAGCTAGAATTTTATCATTAAAGAAGCTCATGAAGTCGTTACTACTGAGAGCTATGGGAATACTTGGCTCAATAGAGCTGTGACTCTCTGTCAGCCTGGCTACAATGCTGAAAAGAAACCTGGGGTTGTTGCTATTTTCCTCTATTAATAACGAGTAGTACGCTGCTCTAGCATTACGGAGGGCCTTCCTATAAGTTTTAAGACTATCTTGCCAAATTAAACGAGGATTTTCCAGTTTGGTGGAACGCCAATTCCTCTCAAGTCTCCACGATATTTGCTTTAATTTGCGAGTTTCAGTATTATACCATGGAGCTAACCGTCTTTGTTTAGTATTTTCTTTTTTAGAGGGGCTACAGAGTCGAGTGTCATTCGCAGCGAGCCTGCAGCACTATCAGCAAGATGATCGACTTGGGAGGGACTGAAATTAGCATAGGAGTCCTCTGTTATTTTGTGACCTGATAATGAATTTAGAGCTGATGGAATCTCATCCTTAAATTTAGCTATAGCACTATCAGATCTTGTATAGAAATTTTTGCCCAGTGGCGTGTAGTTCAGCAATACAAACTCAAAAGTTATCAAACAGTGGTCGGAAAAAGAGGGATTCTGTGGGAACACCACTAAATGTTCAATTTCAATACCATACACCAAAACAAGGTCGAGGGTGTGGTTAAAACAGTGAGTCGGTTCATGAACACTCTGAGAGAAGCCGATGGAATCTAACAGAGATAAACGCAGTACTGAAGCTGTCATTCTCAACGTCCACATGAATATTAAAATCCCCTACAATAATAACTTTGTCCATTTTAAGGACTAAAGTTGACAAAAACTCTGCAAATGTAGATAAGAATTCAGAGTACGGGCCAGGTGCTCGGTACACTATAACGAAGAGAATTGGTTGCAGTGATTTCCAACTTGGGTGCGAAAGACTAAGAACAAGGCTTTCAAATGAGTTATAATTTAATTTAGGTTTAGAGCTGATTAGTAGCTAGAGTCGAAGATAGCTGCAACTCCACCTCCTCGGCCTGTGCCTCGAGGAATGTGAGTATTAATATGACTGGGAGGGGTGGATTCATTTAGGCTAACATATTCTCCATCACCCAGCCAGGTTTCAGTAAGACAAAATAAATCAATATCATAATCTGATATTAGTTCATTTACTAGTACACCTTTAGAAGAGAGAGATCTGATGTTTAAGAGTCCACATTTAACTCTCCTATTCGTTTGCACTATTGCTTGTGGTTTTAATTTTTATGAGGTTTTTATGCACAGCTCCTCTTCTGTTTACCTTTTTAAATAATTTCGATGGTGGGGGGGCAGACACCATCACTATAGGATTTCACTAAGTAACTCCTGAAATGGAGGAGCAGAGAAGTGTGTTAGACTGCGACTCTGCGTAGGGTTTTGGGTGGGTAACTGCTGAATTAGAAGGGCAGAGAAGTGTGTTAGACTGCGACTCTGCCTCCTGGTCTCAACTCTGGGTTGTCATGGATTTGGTCCACTAATAAACTTGGCCAGATTTCTAGAAATGAGAGCTGCTCCTTCCCAAGTGGGATGGATGCCGTCTCTCCGGATCAGACCAGGTCTTCCCCAGAAAGTCTGCCAATGATCAACAAAGCCCACATCGTTTGCTGGACACCACCTCGACAACCAGCGGCGGAATGACGACGTGCGGCTATACATGTCATCACTGGTCAGATTTGGCAGGGGTCCAGAGAAAACTACGGTGTCCGACATTGTTTTTGCATATGTACACACCGACTCAACATTAATCTTAGTGACCTCCGATTGGCGTAACTGGGAGTCATTACCGCCGACGTGAATAACAATCTTACTGTATTTACGTTTATCCTTAGCCAGCAGTTTCAAATAAGACTCAATGTCGCCCGCTCTGGCCCCAGGGATGCACTTAACTATGGCCGCTGGCTTCGCTAACTTCACGTTTCTCAAAATGGAGCTGCCAATGATCAGAGTTGGTTTCTCAGCGGGTGTGTCGCTGAGTGGGGAAAATCTGTTAGAAACGTGAACAGGTTGATGATGCCCCGTGGACTTTGAATGCTTACGACTATTCCTCCTTCGGACAGTCACCCAGCCCCCCCCCCCTTTCCTGGCTGCACAGGGGATGCCGGGGGACGGCTACCAGAGGCTAACTCAGGCCGTTCCGCACTGGCTAGCTACAGTAGCTAAAGACTGATCTACCAAGGTGCGGAGCCGGACTTCTAAATCACTGAGCCTCGCCTCCATGTCTATATAAACTACACTTATTACATGTACCATTACCGCTAAAGGAGGCAGAGGAGTAACTGAACATCTGACACACCGAGCAGGAGAAAGTAGGAGAGAGAGAGGGAGAAGGAGAAGCCATCGCTAGCTGCTGAGCTAAAGTCGCTAATGGCTAAGCTAAATTACTGTAGCGTCAGTTACCAAAACTTTAGAACAACTATTGAGATTGAACAGCAGTCACTAAAAGATGGAAAGAACTGTGAGTGCTTAGGCAAAATTCCTGTAAAGAATAAGTGTTTAGCGGACAGTTGGCTGCTGTAATCTAACAAATGTAACTGGTATTTAGCGAGAGCAGCACAACACGATACCAACACACAAGCACCGAACGGAAATGAGTCGACACACTTACCGCAATACGTCAGCAACCTCGTCAATGGTTTATAAATAATGAATTCCGTATTTACTAATACTTCACTAATGCTTTACAGTATGTAGTTATTATAAAGTGCTATATTTCTTTGTTTCTGTTGGTTTCAATGTGTTTTCACAAATAATGTCTGATCACTGATATTGATCCTTCAGAACACACACACACACACACACACACACACACACACACACAGACTGGCCTGAGATCAGCAGCATGTTATTGATCTGTGTTGACATGAATAGGTGTATGAATGTTGTGCTGACATTTGGATGATGTCTGTAGAAGGCTGACATTATGATGATCCACAATAACACAAAGACAAAGTCCCTCTACTCATTTTAGGGAAAAGCTCATTGATTAGGACATAGTAATGTTGAGCTCCACATTTAAAACCTGAACACATCTGATTGGATTAGAAATGGATTTTATCTCCATCATTTATTCTTTATTCAGATTGAGTAACTGCAGTTTGTCAGAGATCAGCTGTGCTTCTCTGGCCTCAGCTCTGAAGTCCAACCCCTCCCATCTGAGAAAGCTGCAGCTGAGTGACAACGAGCTGCAGGATTCAGGAGTGAAGCTGCTGTGTGGTTTCTGGAGGATCCACACTGCGGACTGGAGACTCTGAGGTCAGTTCACTGACTCTCTGTTACTCTTGTATATCTGATATGTTTAATTAACAGTTGATTGATGTTTGGTAAGTGCACCAACAAACTGGGCGAGCTGGTGAGGAAGGCCAGCTCGGTGGTGGGGATGGAAGTGGACAGTGTGGAGGCAGTGACTGAGAGGAGGATGAGAGGGAAGCTGGAAACCATCATGGAAAACCCTCTCATCCTCTCTATGCTGAGCTGAGGCAGCTCAGGAGCTCCTTCAGCCACAGACTCATCCAGCCCCGAGCCTCAAAGAGTTTTGGAGGCTCATTTGTGCCGTCAGCCATCAGGCTCCACTAGGGGTGTGGAAAATAACTGATCTTTAGATGCATCGCGATGCGGACTTGGACGATTCTGAATCCATTGACAAATGTCAATAATGGATTATCTAGAGGTTAACTGATAACGTAATGTTGACGGAACAAAAAAGGCAGTATAACATGTATAATCATAAATACTCTTAATAAAAATACCTCTGAAGGTACTACATGTGCTTACACATCCAAAAGTACCTCCAGAGATAGCCTTTGGAACGCAAGTAATGTTCCGTTTCAAAACGTTATTCACTAGTTTTATTTTGAAAGCGTAACTGGACGTATTTATTGTTGCTAACTTGACGGCGAGACGTCCAAAAACAACACTAAAGGGGTGTTAACCCAGGCCGTAAAAAAGCTGAGACTTAAGAAGCCTAATTGACACTATTTTCAGTCTCCTTTGTAATGCTTTGTAGGGCCTAAGATAGTCCTTACTAAAGAGGGAAAATACTTATTAAATAATTTCCTTAAACTTTCTACATGATCGTATGAAACACAGGCGCATATGTATAGTTTTTCACTGGAATAATACTTTTTAGATTAGATTCTTTATTGTCCTTTTCAGGAAATTTGTTTCCACAATCTATACGTACATTACCTCACATATACACAGCATGAACATACATAACAACGTGCTGTACATTTTATACACAAATTAACACCCAAACCAAGACAGGCTGGCAGAGGGGATAAAACTCCTGCTATAGCGAGCCCGTTTCCAGCCCAGGGATCTATATCTGCGTCCTGATGGTAACACAGTGAAGAATGTGTTGAGAGGATGACTGATGTCGTGTGTTATTATGTGTGCTTTCCGTAAAATGGCTTTCCTATTGAGGTCAGAGAGGTTGGGGGAGGGAGACCAATTATTTTGGAGGCGTTTTTTGTGATGCGTGTAAATTTGTTCTTATTGGTCACAGTGAGTATGTTGAAATAACAGATTGAACAGTAAAGAAGGATCGGTTGAATTATGCTTTTGTAGAGCAGCAGTAGAAGGTGGGGAGCAACCAAAAGGGATTTAAGTTTCCGGATGGCAGAGAGTCTTTGTTGGCAGCGTTTGAAAGTGTGAGTGGTATGTTGATCAAATTTCAGTTTATTGTATCTGAAGCACTCCGCCCATTCGAGGAAACAGAAACGGACTCAGGACACAACCTTGTGGGGCTCCGGTGTTGGTGATGATGGTAGGGGACGTCGCACAATCCACTCTGACCGTTTGTGGTCTGTCGCTGAGGAAGCTGTATACCCAGTGGATGAGAACTGAGGGGACGTTGAGATGTTGGAGTTTCCTCATCATCTGGTGACGCTGAATAGTGTTGAAGGCAGAACTATAGTCAATAAAAAGAAGGCTGATTTTCCCTGAAGTGCGCAATAAAAAACAGAATTTAAGATAATTTGCGGCGCACAAAAAGAACCATGACTGAGGATAATAAACACAAACAGAGATTCTTTTTCTGCAAAAGAACACCTCAAATATGTTGGACAGTTTAATCAGGAATCAGATTAATTAATAGGCCTACATGCATTGAAATTTATTCTCATAAATAAGGTAAACAGGAGACAAATTATATTTAAATTGATGCCGTTTTCAATGCGTCAGTCGAGCAAATACGAGAGCAGCGTTTCATGTATTGTATCACATGTTCGTTTGTTATGGAGCCAAACGCTGAGCGCCAGTGTGTGGATGTGATGCGCTGCTTGTAAAAAAACACTATTTCAGTGTCATTTCCAACAAGTCATATTTATACAAAAAAAAAAGGTTGAAAGCATAAAAACATACCATATAAATACAGGACCTCTCCCATATATGTACTCACCTTTAACTTTAAAAAAACATTAGCTGTTTGTAATTTTTCTGATAATTGAAGTCTCAAAATGTCATGCGGTGCGACCGTCCGGGCATGACTGCTGTTTTGGAAACTTCTTTGGAATTACTTTAAATCTAATCAAAATTGTGTTTTGCCCTATTTGGCATGATTTCCAAAATGTTTTGTCGTCCTCTTCAAAATCACAAAGCATCTGTATTTTTTTCCATAATAATACACAAGCAAACTTTGTACGATGATGTCCATTTTATAAATATCATGTGGTGCGACCATCAACAAACGACTTTTATGTTGAAATCCATTAGTAGACAGGAAGTTTAATAATATACCAATTTTGCCAAGGACCCATTGAAACAGCAAGTAGGTTTTTAACTTTCTCAAAGCTGGAAAAATGTAAAATTGTAACAGCTGGTATGTAGTTGCCACTTTTGGATATCATGTGGTATGACCTCAGAAAAACAATTAATATAAAGTTATTTCTACCAATATTTGTTTTGATTATAAATTTCATGGAGTCCTGTTGTAGGAAGCTAGCTTGTTTTGTTTAGGTGGCCTATTCTCTGCCTGTAAATTTTGATTAAATTAGAAAATATCAAGTGGTTTCCATGATTGGCAATTTAGTTTTTGTCCTTTTATTTTCAATGTATGACTTTTACATACAAAGTACTTTTATTGTAGTATAATTTGAAATAGTTTTTCTAATTTGACACACTTTTTCTTACATTTCAGAAACAACGGATTATTTGTAGTCTTTGTACAATATCATGAGAAAAATGCCCCAAAAAAAAATAATAATAATATAATAATAATAATAATAATAATAATATAATGTAATTCCACTTTGGTAACGAAGCAATATTAGTAATATTTAATTAATTGTAACTGTTTTAGCAGATGCCACTCCCAAGTAAAAAAAAACTGCTCGCCATGGACAGCATGTTAATTTTGACCCTACAGCAGGAGCAGAGTCGCTAAAAGAAGCAAAAAATATTGCGTCCTAAAGAAAATTTAAAATGAAAACTATACGAAGCAACATGTTGCTCTTGTGCGTGTTTCCATTTCTTAGGAGGAAATGCATTTTTTTTGTGAACATGTGGGTGTAGACCAGTGGTTCTCAACCTTTTTGGGCCAGCGCCCCCCTATCCATTATCCAGGTCCCTTACCGCCCCCCATCAAAAAGATGTTTGCTATTTGCCCTGAATATTGTTGATTTATTTTATTGTTACTATTGTTATTAAATACATGGAAAAGGTAACAAAAAACATGTGAAAAGTAATTATATTTAACTAATAAGTGAATATTCCTCCCAATAACTGTGTGTGAACCCAGATACTGTTTTCTTGGATGGGGCACTTAATAAGTGGGGGGTATGGGGTCCTCCCCAGAAGATTTTGAGCATTAAACCCTTAATTTCCTGCATTCTGGTGAAAATTTCTCTTCCAATTTCTGCCTTTTCTGCACCAATTTATGGTGGAAATGTCTAAAAATTCAGGTGGCAGGTGACAATTCAAAATATAATTATGATAGAATATAATGTAGTGAGGCTCTCAGGCGTTCTCATTGCTTTTAAATATTTTTCTCCTGTAGATCAACTTATTTAATATCATCCCTGCTGAGTCAACACACATGATTAAGTCTTCCCTCCTCTTTTGTGGGGAAGTAACCTTTTTAAATGTGTTTGTGGCCCCTTTTCATCTCAGTAATAAATGAATCCGTTTTAATTCAGTTATTGACTGGACTTTATTAGCTCATCTGTTAATAATCATAACTCAGTGTTTCCCACAGAATGACAGTGTAACTGTGGCGCAGATGCAGCCTGTTAGCCTGGAAAACCCAGCTGTATTCTAACATTAACTTAGCTCCTTATTAGCTTGGCTCTTACATGCTTGCTAATAACTTTTGATAGCTGGGTCTCCGACATTGACAGCGTTGTGTTGGACAGATTTGTGCAGCTGTGTTGAAAACAGACGTCCCGGTACTCTGGGCGATGTTACTGATTTTTTAACTCCGAAACCCGCCAATGTTGTTGCTCCGAGTCTAAGCGGGCGCCATCTTGATTACTGCTCAATACCTGCAAGCTGCCTGCCTGCTGTCGTCTTTTTCTGCAGAGAGGAAACATGCCGCTTGAGAACACACGGTGTTTTTTGCCATTTTGTGGCCGATCCGTTGGAGATATATAGACATGCAGGGTATCAAATGAGAAAGGTCTGCTGTGGGATTGTGTTCTCAATCTACAGGCCTGTAAATCATGGGAGTGCTTTTGGTGACAGGAATGTTGATGAATACTCCTGTTTTATCAATACTTCAATGTTTTGTCGTTTGGAAATAGGTTGTATGGACTGAAAAAGTGTTTTAAAGATATCTATCAATAAAAGTCAGCATTTTAACAATAAATATGCCAAAATATGGAAATTCGTCTGGTATATTTGAAAATGTTGTATGATAACTGTTGTATTTTAGTTTATTTTCATCAGATTTACAGTTACAATTGCATTCTAGGTATATTAGAAGATATTCAGTTGCATTAAAAGCTTCCTCAGGATGGTTTTGATGGTTTATTGCATTAAAATATATTTTCTTTATTGCATCTCCATGTAGTCTGTAAAAGTAAAATAAAATATTAATACACAATGGATTATATTCCTTAGCTTCTGACTTTTCAAAGGAGACCAGAATTATGCATCTAGGCCAAATGGTTGAGGAGTTATTCCTGATTCATTTTGGTTTGTAATTTTAGGCATTTTTTCTGGAAAAAGGGGCCTGTTTTCAACAGGTTAACAAGGGAGAGAGAGCGAGAGATCAACGAGCGAGAGGATGTGCTGCGCGAATACGCGCTGCCTGCAGCACAAATACAAAATCAATATGTGCCGTTCAGCACTGATATTGTGGCAGGCCGCCACAAATAAATGAACGTACGGGAAACACTGTAATTTATCTGCTCATGTTCAAACTTTCTGCACATTCAGAATCTCTCACACATATCTGTGTTCTCTGACATGCAAAGAAAAATGGGAATTCATAATATTTAACTACATGCCCTATACTGCATTATGTTACTGATTGGCTAAACTGAATGAGACGAGGAGGCGCTCATGCCGGGGAAAACGAAACTAACCGACAGCACCTGTGATCAGACAGAAAGCTCACGAATAATTCAACACACTTAAACTTCAGCACCTCTGATAAAGTGCCGCTAAAAATCCCCACCAGAGCAAGTCAGGGCTTCAGTTTTTAACGTTACATTTTTAGAGCCTACTGAAACTACAGTATATTTTTTGGCACAAACTGTCTGCGACTCACAGCGCGAGGTGGGTCCACGTCACTCGCTGGTGTCGCAGCGAAGCTGCTTTCAGGGTGAGTCCGACAGCGGAATATCCCTCTTATAAATGTGTAACCACTGCGATAACAAGACGTTCACGGTGTATTCCTCAGAGAAATAAACACTTTTCCAACAAGAAAGAGAGCGTCAGTTTTCCAGAGTTTACACAGTAAACGCCATGTGGGTAAAGTCTTAGAGATGATACTCTGACTTCCTGTTCCCGTGAAGGCAGCAGGAAGCTGCACCACAAGTAGCTGACGGAGAAAAAATGCAGTCTCGTCCAGTGGCAGTGGACTAAACTGGCAGGCTTTAATGTTGCAGACCACAGTTGTTTGCAAGTAGTTTAAAGTTTAAACTCGTATTGTTGTGAATCTTAAGTGTAAACTCGCCTTAGAATTTCCAACCAACGAACGCCCCCCAAAAGCAGCTCAGCGCCCCCTATCGTCCTCGGAACGCCCCCGTTGAGAAACACTAGTGTAGACGCCCGTCCTCACTTGATTTATTGTGCTGCTTTACGACCCATGTTTAGGTTTTTAACGACCTCTATTGGCCGTGTTGGCTGAGTCAAACCCAGGACTTTCACACAGGAGAACCGCGTTCCATTCCCCTGTGAAATCAAGTAAATGTAGAGTTATTTTCAGTTTGAAGCCAACTTTAGCCCTAACAAAATGTAGCAGAGCATTTATTTCAACAGAAATGGTGGTGCCTTGAACATCCTGTTGCGTACGCCAGCCACTGGACTTCACTGTCTTTTAAATGTGGCTGCTGATTGGGTAACACCTCTGACACACCCAATAAATGAGGAAAAACATACCTGCAGTTAATGAAATTAGATTAAATATATTGTCAAGTTATGTTTGTTCTTCTATGTTTGTTCTTTTAAATTTTAATAATGATATCTGGTAAAATATATTTTTTGTTTAGAAGTTTTTGTTTATTGATCTCCTTAAATATATTTTTAATGATATGCAGTGTTCATGTCATTTGGAGCGACCACTCATCATGTGGTGCGACCAATAATAACAATAACTGTATTAAATAAAAATAAAATATCTCATTCCTGTGACTGAAATATTAATTACTGATACAGTAAGTTTAAGTGAATGGTATTTTTTAAACATTTTTATCAGTTTTATGAATTTACAGAGAAAATTTATCAATTAACTACATATAAGAAGGGGATTGTGACATTATAGAGCAAAATATAAGATCATTATTTACAAAAACCCAAAAGAAAAGCAAATACATTGTATCTAAAACTTTATTTTACTGAGAACTTGCAAAAACTGTTAAGCATGTTGCAAATTAATTAATTTTAAAATAAATTATGGTCGCACCCCATGACATTTTGTAAGGCCACAAACAGTTTATGTAGCTGAAAAAACACTAAAATCATTTAATTTGAAAAAACTACATTCATTTTTGTGTACAGCATTCTTAATGTTTGAACAATGCCAATAAATGTACCTGGGTCATCCCGTCTGTCTGTGTGTCCCTCCGGTCAGTGACGTCACTACTCAGAGGGAGGCCCCTTCCTGCAGATCGGTTATAAAGGGGCGGAGCTCCGGGGCCCCTTTCCTCCGGTGCCCAAGCGTTGCATTAAAGTGCGTTTTTTACCCACCAAACAGCTTCAGCTTCACCAAAAGGAACGTCAGTGTCACTGAGTTGAATCTCGTTTTGTAGCTTCTCTGTCAGAGTTTGCCTCCTTTTCTTCCTGCAGTCAGGACGTATTAATATTAATGAGCGGCGTTTCACTGACCATTTATAGGCAACTGTGGGCGTTTGGAGGGTCGGACATGGAGCTCCCTCACATGCCCCACATTTCAAGTTGATTGTGATTTATAAATGGAACTTGCTTACAAGTGTGCGTACGCACGGTTTTATAAGTCTGAATATTTTTGGCGGACGCCATTTTTGGCTGTTGGGAGCACGTACACTTTTAGTGAGGATTCTACGCACAGTTTTATAAATGAGACCCCAGGACTGTAACGGTGAGGCTTTTCCATGCCACCAGTAACGTTAGCTGGGGCATCTTTCAGGTAGTCTAGTAGCATCCTTTGGGCTTTGCCACTGGTAGATTTACGAGTTATGCTGAGATTGTTTATATTCTTTCTCGGGAAAGTTTAAAATTTTCTTATGAACCATTAATAACTCGTATATAAATGGTTTGTCATTAAAAGAACACACACACAGACTGGCCTGAGATCAGCAGCATGTTATTGATCTGTGTTGACATGAATAGGTGTATGAATGTTGTGCTGACATTTGGATGATGTCTGTAGAAGGCTGACATTATGATGATCCACAATAACACAATGACAAAGTCCCTCTACTCATTTTAGGGAAAAGCTCATTGATTAGGACATAGTAATGTTGAGCTCCACATTTAAAACCTGAACACATCTGATTGGATTAGAAATGGATTTTTATCTCCATCATTTATTCTTTATTCAGATTGGAGGACTGCAGTTTGTCAGAGATCAGCTGTGCTTCTCTGGCCTCAGCTCTGAAGTCCAACCCCTCCCATCTGAGAGAGCTGGACCTGAGTTTCAACAGCTGCAGGATTCAGGAGTGAAGCTGCTGTGTGGTTTTCTGGAGGATCCACACTGCAGACTGGAGACTCTGGGTCAGTTATTCAGTTATATGTGAGTTGTTAATGGTTCATTAGATCATTTGGAAAGTGTAAGAAAATTATTACATAACAGCATGTTTTTTATTTTTTTAGTTATTTAGAAATGGTCTAATAGGGCGTGTTCATAGAAGTTTTATGACACTTAATTCTACAATTTATGTTTAATTCTGGTTACTAATGGTAAGTATTTTGTGTGAGCTCATCTAAAGTGAGGACTGTCTATTCTTACAAAGCATTTACAAATGATATTGTATTGACCTCAGAGGGAGGCCCCTTCCTGCAGATCAGTTATAAAGGGGCGGAGCTCCGGGGCCCCCTTTGCTCCGGTGCACAGGCTTTGCATTAAAGTGCGTTTTTTACCCACCAAACAGCTTCAGCTTCACCAAAAGGAACGTCAGTGTCATGTGATTTATAAATGGAACTTGCTTACAAGTGTGCGTACGTACGGTTTTATAAATGAGACCCCAGGACTGTAACGGTGAGGCTGTTCCATGCCACCAGTAACGTTAGCTGGGGCATCATTCAGGTAGTCTTCGGGGGCTTTCACACCTACCTCGTTTGGTCCGGACTTTCGGACTTTTCAGTTTGGTCCGAACCAAAATTGCAGGTGTGAAACCTCCCCCGGACCACGGTCCGGACCAAACAGACGGAATTTGGTCCGACCAAAAGAGGTAGTCTCGGTCCGGATCAAACTGAACCGTGGTTTGGTTCGTTTCTGGTGTGAAAGCATTTTGTGGATGGTTCGGACTTTCAGACTATTTACAGGAAGTTTGGCGGTTGCCGTTTAAACTGGAAACAAGTAAATGCATGGAGAAATGCATTGAAATAAGCACACAAATATAAATCTCCCATGACAGCTCATCTTTAGATACAGACGGCCACAATAGAAGCACACTGCCACCCATCACTCTGGTCTCTGCTCAAACAGAGGTGCAGATTGTTTGCTGTCTTCTCCTCCTGTCCTGTTGGCGACAATATAATGTTCGCACAATGAGGACGTTTAATTGCAAATTTGAACTAGCCTTCAGTATAGTTGGTGCTGCAGGTAGTAATGCTATAATAATAACAATATAGTGGCAAATATGCGTATGTACACTTTTTATTCATTCATTCTAGTCAAAGCTCCCCGCTGAACTGTTTAATAAACCAATCAATGTCAAGTACAGGGAGACGCAGCCAACGTAGATGATGACGACAGGACGCAGGTCTGTCAGGTAAAGTCCTTTAGTGCGGTCGCAGAATTGCAGTGTGAAACCAAACCAAAACTAACCGAATGTATCAAAATGCATCAAAACATGAACTTTGGTTCGGACCTTGGTGCAGACTTTCAGGTGTGAAGCCCCCTTAGTAGCATCCTTTGGGCTTTGCCACTGGTAGATTTACGAGTTACGCTGAGATTGTTTATATTCTTTCTCGGGAAAGTATAAAAAAAAATCTATGAACCATTAACAACTCATATATAAATGGTTTGTCAGTAAAATAATACTTCATTTATAAATAGTGAACCGATCATGTATAAAGTATGAAAATACAATTATTAAGCACATAATAGATGAGCTTATTAATAAAGAATAAACATGCATGACTATGTTTATAAATGACTTACTAATGTGTATTAATGTAAGAACAATGGTTTATAAATGATGAACTCCGTATTTACTAATACTTCACTAATGCTTTACAGTGTGTAGTTATAAAGTGCTATATTTCTTTGTTTCTGTTGGTTTCAATGTGTTTTCACAAATAATGTCTGATCACTGATATTGATCCTTCACACACACACACACACACACACACACACACACACACACACACACACAGACTGGCCTGAGATCAGCAGCATGTTATTGATCTGTGTTGACATGAATAGGTGTATGAATGTTGTGCTGACATTTGGATGATGTCTGTAGAAGGCTGACATTATGATGATCCACAATAACACAATGACAAAGTCCCTCTACTCATTTTAGGGAAAAGCTCATTGAATTGATTAGAAATGGATTTTTATCTCCATCATTTATTCTTTATTCAGATTGTGGCGCTGCAGTTTGTCAGAGATCAGCTGTGCTTCTCTGGCCTCAGCTCTGAAGTCCAACCCCTCCCATCTGAGAAAGCTGGAGCTGAGTAACAACAAGCTGCAGGATTCAGGAGTGAAGCTGCTGTGTGGTTTTCTGGAGGATCCACACTGCAGACTGGAGACTCTGGGGTCAGTTATTCAGTTATATATGAGTTGTTAATGGTTCATAAGATCATTTGGAAAGTGTAAGAAAATTATTACATAACAGCATGTTTTTTTAATTTTTTAGTTATTTAGAAATGGTCTAATAGGGCGTGTTCATAGATGTTTTATGACACTTAATTCTACAATTTATGTTTAATTCTGGTTACTAATGGTAAGTATTTTGTGTGAGCTCATCTAAAGTGAGGACTGTCTATATCTTACAAAGCATTTATAAATTATATTGTAACACACAGAATCAGAGGGCCTCAGAGGGACGCCCGTTCCTGCAGATCAGTTATAAAGGGGCGGAGCTCCGGGGCCCCCTTTGCTCCGGTGCACAGGCTTTGCATTAAAGTGCGTTTTTTACCCACCAAACAGCTTCAGCTTCACCAAAAGGAACGTCAGTGTCTTGTGATTTATAAATGGAACTTGCTTACAAGTGTGCGTACGTACGGTTTTATAAATGAGACCCCAGGACTGTAACGGTGAGGCTGTTCCATGCCACCAGTAACGTTAGCTGGGGCATCTTTCAGGTAGTCTTAGTAGCATCCTTTGGGCTTTGCCACTGGTAGATTTACGAGTTATGCTGAGATTGTTTATATTCTTTCTCAGGAAAGTATAAAAAAAAAAGATCTTATGAACCATTAACAACTCACATATAGTTTGTCAGTACTGAATTTATAAATAGTGAACCGATCATGTTTAAAGTATGAAAATACAATTGGTAAGCACATTATAGATGAGCTTATTAATAAAGAATAAAACCTGCATGACTATGTTTATAAATGACTTACTAATGTGTATTAATGTAAGAACAATGGTTTATAAATGATGAATTCCGTATTTACTAATACTTCACTAATGCTTTACAGTGTGTAGTTATTATAAAGTGCTATATTTCTTTGTTTCTGTTGGTTTCAATGTGTTTTCACAAATAATGTCTGATCACTGATATTGATCCTTCAGAACACACACACACACACACACACACACACACACACACACACACACACACACACACACACACAGACTGGCCTGAGATCAGCAGCATGTTATTGATCTGTGTTGACATGAATAGGTGTATGAATGTTGTGCTGACATTTGGATGATGTCTGTAGAAGGCTGACATTATGATGATCCACAATAACACAATGACAAAGTCCCTCTACTCATTTTAGGGAAAAGCTCATTGATTAGGACATAGTAATGTTGAGCTCCACATTTAAAACCTGAACACATCTGATTGGATTAGAAATGGATTTTTGTCTCCATCATTTATTCTTTATTCAGGTTGAGGAGCTGCAGGTTTTCAGAGATCAGCTGTGCTTCTCTGGCCTCAGCTCTGAAGTCCAACCCCTCCCATCTGAGAGAGCTGGACCTGAACTACAACGACCTGCAGGATTCAGAAGTGAAGCTGCTGTATGATCTTGTGGAGAGTCAACACTTCAGACTGGAGACTCTGGGGTCAGTAGAGGGTTGGAGTCAGTCCATGCTGGTTTCAGCAGTATTGTACTAAACACAGTTAGTATCAAAGCAGAGATCCAGTATTTCCTGTAAACCTCCAACCTTCTCAGCGGCTGCTTTCCTCAGTGAAGCTGTGAGAGGAGAATGGTGACAGGCTTCAGGATTGGACAGAAAGACAGACAGAGAGAGAGAGAACAGGCAGCGATCATGTGTTTGAGTTGATGTGAAGACGACTGTTGTTGTTGTGTTCATGTCTCCAGGAAATAAAGCTGGATTCCAGCTGACAGCATCACAAGATGTATAGAGACAGTGGTCCTCATTCATCAAACTGTCGGACCATCAAATCTGATCTCAAAGTGTTTGTTCTCTCATTTCAACACTAAACTACTGATCAGTTCATCTTTGTCACAGCTCTGAGATCAGTCTGACTGAAGCCTGCAAATCACTGGCTCTTATTTCAGAGAACCATCATTACATTTAGTAACCATGTGGTCTTTCTACAGAGCAGAACCTCTGCTGAAGTCCAGTAAGCACAGCTGATGTTTAGCTGTTGTAGGACCTTTAACATCATATATATCTGTCCATGTGTCTTTAGTTTGGTCCAGATGTTTTTAGAACAGACTCCATATTTACAGATTTGTCCTGTAATATTTCCAAAGTAGCTGAAATCTTCAAATGTGACTGAGCGGCTGGTTTTTAACAGCAGTAAATCCATCATTACAGTGAGCAGTGAATATCTCTCTGTCTCTGCAGTCATGATGCGTTCAGGGACTCTCAGCACTTTATTTCCACTGTGGACTTGAGTGAAACCTGCAGAGTAAACAGAGCTGATGGCCAAAGTCTCTGCAGGTCTCAGTGCGTTCACTCCAATACGTTAACATGAGAGCTGAAAGGAAGCTGGCTACGCTACACAGCCGCTCCACTTCTGGTCTGAACAGGACTGAAGTCCCTGCTGGTCTTTATACTGGATGTGCTGCATCACTGACTGACAGCTGATGAAGGGAGTCTCTGTAAACTCTGATTTATGACTTCTGCTCTCTGTCTTCTTCTCTCATCAGCTGGAAGCCAACTTTACGGTGGTAAACATGAGAAAGGTGGAGGTGTTGAGAGAGGATCAGCTGTGTCCTGATGATCCAGAGAGGTTGAAGCAGCAGCATCAGCTTGTGTGTGGAGAGGCTCTGACTGGGCCATGTTACTGGGAGGTAGAGTGGAGAGGAGAGCTTCATCCAGCAGTGACTGACAGAGGAATCCCAACAGTGCTGCAGTCTGAACTGCTCTGAGATCAGCTCCACTGTCAGACACAAAGTCAAGTCCACCATCATCCCTGTGTGTTCCTCTGGATGTGACAGAGTATCATCAGTGGATCTGGACTGCTCTGCTGCTGCTCTGTCCTTCTACACAGTCTCTGCAGACACACTGAGACTCCTCCACTCCTTCTGCTGCACACTCAGACACCTCCTCCACCTGGACCTCCACCTGGACCTCCACCTGGTGGGAAAGGATCTTCTATAGTGTTTTACAATGTTTATCTGGTTTGCAACACATCTGATAATCATAACTTTGTATTACATGATCTCTCTTCTTAGTATGTTCCTGTATGATGTCACCCTGTCCATATAACAGTTTATTTGTTACAGCGTGGACCCAAGCTTAGGACACATTCACGCTGTGGCCGTTTTTATACACAACAAATGTAGATATTTACATTTTTTCTTGGGAGTTATTCCTGGATACATGTAACACGGCAGTGCACCCTCAGAAGGAAACATGACACCTTTTAGGAAAAATCTGAATAAAATCCCACACACAGAAATCAGTTTTGGTTTCTCTTAAGAAAATATATTGTCAGAAACATTTTAAGAAAAGCAGGGCATGGTCCAACAAACAATAAATCAAAGAGAAATAAAGACAAACACTCAGTCCCCTTGGGATAGTGACACTCTGTCAGCTCTTTTCACAACAAGGCTCACTCCAGCACCAAAAGGTGATCAAAGTAACTCAGTTCCAAACTCGTTCCGCTCCAACACCTCTAATCTCTACCAGGAATAGTTGTTAAGGTGCGAGGAACACAAAGCGTCAGTCAGTTTGCCCGTCAGTCAGAGGCAGCTCCGGAACAGAAAAGGCTCCACGTTACGTTGTCCTCCGTGGTGATATCCAAAAATTTGCTCCACTTGTACCGACGCTTTACCTTCTCCTAACCCGACTGTACGACTCTATTAATAATAAAGTTAAGTAGAGAACTTCCAACCAGACGCCACCGCTCGCCGGCCGCTAAGATGCGTCCTTAGCTCTAGCCAACGTCACTTCCTGGCGGCCCGCTGTTGCCTTCACGGCCCCGGTAAAAATGTGGTTTTGTCACAACATGGAAGGTAGAGCAAAAGCTGCGTTAGCAACAGCATTTCTCACTTTGTTCTCCTCATGTGGACAACAATGGAGTCACACAGTAATGATTAGAGAACTTTAATATGTACTATATGAGGCCAATGTTTGTAATGTTTGACTAAGAAATGATCTTGTTACGCAGTAAAAGAAACCTTCAGGTTATTTTGGGTCTTTTAACCCTCTGTGTTGCAGCGCCACCTTCTGTCAGTCCTAGGGAGGATCCCTCCTCTGCTGCTTCTCCTGAGCTTTCTTCATTTTTTAGGGGAATCGAGGTTATAAGGTCAGAGCGGGTCGTATGCTGTACAGATTATAAATCCGCTTGATGAATATTTGTCTGGAGTGAAACGGACCTGGTGATGTGAAGACTTTCTTTCTGACTGACTTCATTTTGTTAAAATTAAGTGTAATTATAATTTAGTTAAATTCTCCTGATGAGTCTTTGATTTAAAAGTGGTGGTGATTTTATAACCACTGATGATGATGATGATGTACCGCAGGATATCTGTTAAGTCGTCTCCTGATGCTTGTGTGGTGGGTTTTAGTTTTAGTTTTTATATTTTTATTATATTTTATGCATTCTGTGTTTTATACTCTGTGTCCCTGCAGGCTTTTCTCTCTTTGGAACAATAAAGTTGATATATTCAATAAATGAGCCTTAAACAGAGGCGTGATCTCTACATGCAGATGAAAGTTTCTCACTGTTTTTTATTCACTGTTTTTTCTTCTAACTTTTAATAAACTTGTGCATATTAAGTCTCAAGCTGTTTAATCCACATCAAAAATCCATTTTGAGTTCAATCCAGCAGAGAGGAAATGATGGAGCAGCAGCTGACACTGAGCTGGGTTTAGAGAAAACTCCAGATCCATCTTGTTTAGACACCAGAACACTCAGCATGAATCAGTCTGATGGAAATCTGGGCTTCCTTAAAATAATATTTCTCTCTCATGTTTCTTATCTTTGTGTGTTTCCTCTGGTTCCCCGGCCTTCATCAGTCCTGACAGCATCATGTTCACCAGGGTTTGTCTTCTGGACTCAAGTGTGAACTTGTCTTCTGTTGCTTTTCAGTCAATAAAGTCTTTTGTAGTGATAAATTTAACTTTTCTTGCAACTTTTCTTTGAGCACTCAGCAAAAGAAAAGCATCTTTCACTTTGACTAGACTTTTGTTTTCAGAGGACTGAGTGCTGCCCTGATACACTCATGTACTTGTACTTGCAGTATGTCCTCCAGGCTGAGTACCCAGAAAGCCTGAAGTGTACTTTGGAGTTTCTTCAGAGAGTCGTGCTGCATGTGAACGGAGAAACACTGAAACCAGAGATCCTTTCCTTAAAAACAGGCTGTAAACTGTGAAAGCAGCTCAACACACACAGATTTGTAGTAAAAAGGTCTGCAGACTGGTGGAAACTGTTGGAAACTGTTTGCAGCTCCAAGTGTTTTCTTGGTAAAAGCGCTTTGTGTGTTCTTAGTGTTTATAAAAGGTTGTACATTTTAAAAGCTCTCCATGAGGAAACCCTTGTTATATTGTGTGCTACATAGATGCTCCATGGAGCCAGAGTTTGACACAAAGTGGTTTTCTTAGTGTTGATAAAAACAAGCAGCAACAAACAGAAGGAGCCGCTGTTTACAGGTTTTTAGATTCAAAACTAAAGAGTAACTTTTCTTTAGTGTCACAGCCATATGTAGACGCTGAGCTGTTCCAACCAGGACTGTGTCCTTTACATCCCTCACTGATCTGTCATGAAGCTGTCGCAGTTTGCACAATAAAAACTCACTTTAGAACATTATGTTCAGACTGTTTCTTAACAAACAACCAAATCTAGTTCACAGCAGCGTTTGAGGATCTTCACCCTGGTAGGAGGAGCTCTGCTGACAGAACAGCATCTTGTAATAATAATAATAATAATAATCCTTATTTGTAGAGCACTTTTCAAAAACAAGTTACAAAGTGCTTTAACAAGTGTGAAGACAATAATACCCAAGAGACAATAATACAAAAAACAATACAAGATAAAAGCATGAAAACATTGAAAAGACTAAAATACAGATAAATATAAAATTAGTAAAATACAATAAAATAGAAGGGATAAAATAAAGTCAAATAAGATCGGGAAAGGCTCTCCTATAAAAGTATGTTTTAAGAAGGGACTTAAAAGAGTTCACTGACTCAGCCGACCTGATTTCCTCGGGCGGGCTGTTCCAGAGCCTCGGGGCCCTGACAGCAAACGCTCTGTCCCCTTTAGTTTTCAGTCGAGACTCTGGAACAGACAGCAGACCTCTGCCCGAGGATCTCAAGGTACGTGCTGGTGCGTATGGGACTAAAAGGTCAGAAATATAACGAGGCGAGAGGCCATGAAGAGCTTTAAAAGTGATCAATAGAATTTTAAAGTCAATTCTAAAACATACTGGGAGCCAGTGTAATGAAGCTAAAATAGGAGTAATGTGGTCATATTTCTTTGTTCTGGTTAAAAGCCTGGCAGCTGAGTTCTGGACAGTCTGGAGTCGATCAATAGATTTTTGGGTTAAACAGGTGAAAAGGCTGTTGCAATAATCCAGGCGTGATGAGATGAAGGCGTGTAAAATGGTATCGGTGTCCTTAAAAGTTAACATAGATCGAATTTTTGCTATATTTCTAAGTTGATAAAAACATGATTGAACAAGCTTTGTGGTGTGCTGCTCGAAATTTAAATTACTATCAAACCAAACACCAAGGTTCTTTGCACAGGCTAATGTGATTTACTAGGGAACCAGCAGATGGCAGTATTTGATTTGCCATCTGCTGGGACTCGATGACCAGGATTTCTGTTTTGTCTGAGTTCAGCTGGAGGAAATTATTTGACATCCATTTTTTAACTTCACAAAGGCAGTTGTTAAGTGAACTCAGCATTCCAGGGTCTGTGGATCTGACGGGCAAGTATATTTGTGTGTCATCAGCATAAATATGAAAAGAAATGCCATGTTTATGGATAATATGTCCAAGGGGAAGCAGATACAAGGAAAACAAAATGGGTCCTAAGACCGACCCCTGAGGCACACCATATTTAACTGGACAGAATGAGGAGACATAGTTGTTTACAGAAACGCAAAACTTCCTATTTGACAGGTAGGATGAAAACCATTCTAGGGCAGTACCAGAGATCCCCACCCAGTGCCTCAGTCTGTCTAACATGATGTTGTGATCAATGGTGTCAAAAGCAGCGCTAAGGTCCAGGAGTACCAGGACTGAGCACATGCCTTCATCAGCAGACATTAAAAGGTCATTGGTGACTTTAAGCAAGGCAGTCTCAGTGCTGTGGTACTTCCTGAAACCAGACTGAAACTTTTCAAATATTTTGTTATTTTCCAGTACAGTGAGCAGCTGTTTGGACACAATTCTTTCTAGAATAAAAGGCAGTTTTGAAATTGGTCTAAAATTATGTGGGAGGGAGGGATCTCAACCAGGTTTCTTTAAAAGTGGGTTCACGCAAGCCGTTTTAAAATAATCAGGGACACAACCAGTAGATAGGGAGCTGTTGAAAACAGAGATCAAATGGGGCCCAACAGAATCTATTACTTTCAGTAAAAACTTTGTAGGTATTACATCAAGTGGGCTGGAGGACACTCTCATTTGTGATACTGTTTTCAAAAGCTCAGACAAGTCGATGGGATAAAACTGGCTAAAACTCTCTTGTTGCTGGTGAGGAACCTCTGAGTAAGAGGCCGCGGGGGTAATAGAGGCTCTGATTGACACCACCTTATTGGTAAAATAAGATAAAAACAATTCACAGTCATCATTACTTCCAGCTGAGGCACAAGGAGGGGTTGGGTTTACCAGCTGATCCACAGTCTTAAACAGAAACCTGGGATTGTGTTTATGTGTAGTAATGAGTTCATGAGTTAGTGTGTTCTCGCATCCTTAACCATGTTATTGTAGTTAATTAATAAATCCTTCAGACTGAGGTAATGGACTTGGAGACTGGATTTTTTCCATCTGCGCTCTGCTTTCCTGCATTCCCTTTTTAGGCTGCGAATGCTGTCATTTATCCAGGGTTGCTTACTAGCTTTAGACGTAGGCCTAACCTTTAGAGGAGCAGTAATATTTAGTGACGACAAGCAGATATGATTGAAGTGATCGACCAGATTGTTGGTGTTGGAATCAGACAGGTGTTGGCTTTGGCTCTGAAAGAATGCGCAAAACTTTGAAACACTTTGTTCATTAAAGAAGCGAGAACACACGGAGCTTGGTGAGGCGGCATGAGTAACAGGAGAATCGCAGCTAAAAACAATACATCTGTGGTCAGATATGGTCATGTCCACTAATTCCACAGAGGAGATGCTGACACTCAGGGTAAAAACCAAGTCCAGTGTATGACCACGGTTATGTGTTTGCCCTTTGACATGTTGTTTGAAGTTAAAAGAAGTGGTCATATTTAAAAAGTCAGTTGCATTAACATTGTTGGGGTCATCAACATGAATATTAAAATCGCCACAAAGAACAATTCTGTCATAATTTAAAACCAGAGTAGATAAAAATTCAGGAAGTTCTGATAAAAATCCTCCAGGCGGTTTTGGGGGCGATAAATTATAACAAATATGATGCAGCCCTCCAACTTTAAGAGTGAGAACTTCAAAGGAGCTAAATTCATCACAGCGTACTTGATGACATTTTAAATTTTTCCTATACACGCTCACTAGCCCACCACCACGACCACTGACCCTCGGTTGACTAAAACAATCATATTGAGGCGGACACAGTTCAGCTAGCTGGCTATAGTCATTCATTTGCAACCAGGATTCAGTTAAAAACATAAAATCTAGATTTGCAGCTAACAGCTAAGTGACGGCGAGATGAAGCTTCCCATCCAGTTGGTTCACTCATGGGCTGAAGCTTCACTGTGCTTCATTTGCTCTAGTGTGCCATCCAGTGGACAGTAAATGTAAAACAGGCAGAGTGATTATAAGGCAACAAAGCTTTGGTGTGTGTGAAGCTTTGAATTGAATGAATTAATGAATGATGTTTGTGATGCCAATACATGACTGATTAGCTTTTTAATAAGGTGTCTGTCTTCATGGTACGATGACAGGGTCTTAAGGGAAAGTGGAAACAAGGGAGAGTAATATGATAACTTGGTTTGTGACTTTAGATAATAGAGACAACATTTTATTCTTCTTTATTTAAACATAACCCTTCCACAGTGCTTCAGGCGGTTTCTTTTTTCTTTTTTGGAGATGATTTTACCTGCTTTAGAAAATTATTTTTAGGGTAAGAGTTTAATTCTTACCAAAGCCACAAAATTCTTTCTTTTCCTTTCTTTTCCAATTTTTGAAGTTGTTGGAGCTGTAGATAAAATCTAATTGTGTTCAAGTACAAAAGTCCACAAAATGTTACTCGACACGCTTCGAAGCCTCGATACGAACAAACACATCACTACTCACAGGGGTAGAGGAACAAGCATCTGTGTGTGTGTGTGCTAACAGCTAACAGCTAGCAGCTAACAGCTAACAGCTAGCAGCTAACAGCTAGCAGCTAGCAGCTAGCAGCTAGCAGCTAGCAGCTAGCAGCTAACAGCTAACAGCTAGCAGCTAACAGCTAGCAGTTAGCAGCTAACAGCTAGCAGCTAGCAGTTAGCAGCTAACAGCTAACAGCTAACAGCTAACAGCTAGCAGTTAGCAGCTAACAGCTAACAGCTAACAACTAACTAACCCTTTTAGTAAGAGCGGTTCACTCACATCTAACAAAGCTAACATCCAACAAATCAGATGTTAGCTGTGACAATAACAGCCAATAAATAATAATGTAACACTGACAGGTTTCATTCTGCAGCAGAATGAGGAGGCCGACTTTTCCTTTGGATCCTTCAGCTACATCCTTTCAGTCAATAACTTCCAATCACACTCATTGATAAGACACAGTGAGGCAACAAAGCTGTCGGAGGTTCAGAAGAAGCTGTTAATGGTGAATTATTGTGAGCAAACAGCAACAGGCTCAAAGAGTTTCACCATCTTTTGCTGCTTCACTCAGTAAAGTGGCATTGAACCTGATCAATACTATCTAAGCCAGTACTGATTGGACCAGGTTTGGCCCCACTTACCCGAGCCATTGAGAGTCCCAGTGTCAGGATATGTAGATGTGTTGTTCTCCACTGGTCATACTGGTAAACGTTACTGGTTCTTCCCTTTGTGTTGCTCAGCAGTTACCTTGTTTAGCTGCTACTCAAACATCAGAATTGATTCTCAACAATATTAATATTAATAATGATGTCAGCGCTTCCTGAAGCTGCACTGCTCCACTCTCTGTTGTTATGTTTGGATCATCCTGCTGTTCGCACTGATGCAGCACATTTACTCAAGTACTGCGCTCAAGTACACTGTTGACGTACTTGTACTTCACTTCAGAGGGAAATGTACTGCAGTACAAGTACAAGTACACGTAACTCTTCACTGCGCTACATTTATTTGACACTTACACTTACATTGACATAAAAACACACATGATGTGCTTCTATAATACGATGGAGTACTTTACTACTAATGTACCTCGTAGTACACAAAGTATCTGAAACGGCAGCATTAAAATACTCTTACATGTATTTGTTAGTGACGCAAACAGAGTAATATAATATTCTAGAATAATATAACTCTGTGAAAGAAGGCGTTCTGCATAATGAGTACTTTTACTTTGACACTTTAAGTACATTTAGCTGATAATACTAATGTTAATACAGTATTTTTGTCCAGCTCTGCTGCTCCTCTACATATATGAAAGTAATGTCAGAGTGATGTATGTATTTTAGATTCTGCATGTTTCACTTAGTGTCTAATAAAGCAGCAGCATGTTATTATTGACTCCAGATTTCTATCAACATTAATATTCATGTCATTCTGTGTGGCTCTTGTATTCTGAGCCTCTGTGCTGCAGCTTTTAAATACCTGCCAGTGTAGTATAATGGAGTCCTGGATGCTGCTTTTTACTCACATTAATATTCTGCCTGCTTAGAAATGATCTCAGTCACTTTGTGCTTTGAATCTTAGATTGTGTTTTTAGAGAGACTCTGTAACGTGTGTCCAGACTCCGGATGAAGTTTCCCAGCAGCTCTTGAATAAAAGCCCGTGAATGTAAAATGTATTTAAAACCTTTACTGTACAACACCTCACTGCAACAACATGAATGTGACAACAACATAAAGCTGACGAGTGTTTGGAGTCTCTGCAGCTTCATCTTCAGAGAAATGAAGTGAAACCAAGAAGGAAGGAGATGAATGTAAAAGCTGTGATTCCTTCTTTAGCATCCTGTCAGTAAACTCAGGTTCAGCCTCATGTTGTTCTCACAGTGTTAATAACGAGCCTCTGCTGATTTCAGAGGATTTCTGTGGACCTGAAACATCCCAGAGGAGCCCACATCATCCAGGAGGTAGGACTCACTCCCAGCAGCAACCTGTCCGATGGCTTCGTGTAGCGCTGGCTGGCTCTGACCTTTTCACTACTAATGCAGGTCCAACACCTGAGCGGCGGCTCGGATACCAAATTATAGAAATCTGTTTTTCTATAAAGCCTTTTTTTGACTGAACTAAACAGAAGCAGCCGTACAAGAAGGGAAATCAAAGCCAGTGTGAAACTGGTCTGAAACTGGACACATGATGGTTTAAATCAGGAAGGATCTGATCACAGGATCAATCAGCGTGATTCTGGATCTGACCAAACATCTGCTGTGAACCTTCAGGACTTTTTCTCATAGTTACCGTCACGGAGCTACATGGAACAGATGTCACATGAGCGTAAGCTGCCGTCTGCTGGGAGAGTTTTTATCTGACGTTTCAAAGAAAATCCAGAAGCAGCGATACAGACTGTGAACAGCAGCTCGTTGACAGCAAACGCAGCCCAGACTGAGGAGCTGTGAGAATCAGTGGTTATCAGCCCCATAGATATGGGTCAGAAGGGCCCTACTGCACCTACTGGAAGGTTCAGAAGGCCGTTATCATCCATTCACACGGTTAATCACCGATACTAATAGAAGAGAAGACTCCAGATCCTGTCCAACAGGAATCTGCTGGTTAACGGGATATTTTCAGCTTAGACCGTTTAAACGCTGATTAACTAGCCAATATGCCAAAGTCACACAGAAAAAATAGTTGTTGACAAGAAATAACCGTTTGCTATTGCGTTTGCTTTACATTATTAGCATGTATGTTAGCATTACTAATCATAGCATGTTTTACGTGACAGCTTGAAATTAGCTTCAACGTTAGCCTGTAAAAATGACATTTTCCACACTGTAAGATTGTAAATTAGACATGTTGCATAGCTTATAATCTGTATCTGCTCTTCACTGAAGCTATTTCACGCTCATATTGAGAAAATATTCAAAGCCAAACTTTATGGCCGGTAGCATTAACGTTAGGCTACATGCAATGGAAAAGTCCGGAGAATCATTTTAAATAACGTTACATGTAACTAATTCAACCTGACATGTTTGGTCTCTTTGAAAACCTTGGGATCTTGACTAGAAGGTAAAATAAGTTCATGAGGAGCTCAATCGGGCTGCACCTGTCACCTGTGAGTGTTAGAAGCTTACAATCATATTCACATTCATACAAAAGAGGAATCCTGCCAGTTTATTAGAAAGACCTGAGCTCGTATGTGCTGATATTAGGGCTGTGGTGTCTCAGTTGTTTATTTGGAAGTGAGCAGTGAGGTAGGCTAACATAAACATGCATTGCTGTCCTCAACACAGAACCTGAAAATAAAACCCAAAGCCACAGTGTGTGTGTGTGTGTGTGTGTGTGTGTGTGTGTGTGTGTGTGTGTGTGTGTGTGTGTAATATTTCTTTAGGCCCACCTAATTTTTTACGTCTCCTTTTACAGCATCACTTACCAGTTGTGTCTTGTGTGGTAAGTTTGTTTTATTTCTTATCATGCAACTATCCAAATGAGGTTTTGGGCCAAGCTGCACAGAGAGTCTGTTCACAAATCTGTCTTGTGCAAGTTTTTTCTCTGTTTCTGTTTCAGGTTGAAGATGGCCCATAGAGGTAAGCCTTACAGTCGCTAATCAAGAAGCATTAATGTGTTTGAGAAAGACCGTATGGTACGCAGAATCCACACTTACCCTCAACGCTGTCTTTTTTATTAGCGACAAGCCTTTTGTTTGTTATTTAACAAGAGAGAACGCAGATCCTCGACGAGCAAAGGGAAACGTTGAAATCCTTTTTTAAGGAGGGAATGAAACATGTTGGCTCACCGTTAATTCCAAGAGCTGCATCAGCTACTGGTTTGGAAACCTGTGTCATAGAAGTAAGATTTACCCAAGTGCCACACTAACACTCAACATGTCAGATAAATATATCATTCTGCTGTATTGCTGGTATAAATGCAGTGTTTTTATTAACATTAAGTCATTATATTAGTTTTCTCTCTTTCAGAACTGGATCGGTAACTACAAAAGGTCCAAAGCTGCTTCTGAGCCCAAAACAGACACAAGAGAACTGTCACCATACAATCTTTTATGTAGGGACATTCTCAAAAACAAAAGTATGAGTCAATATTTAATGGATGCTTTTAATTGTTATACTAAATGGTTAGTTGTTGTTGTACGTGGGTTAAGGATTTTAGTCATCCGACATGGATTTTAAACTAGATGACCGTAAAAACGCGATCAACGCTACTGATCGCAACAAAGCTCCGGTGACTATGCTAGCCGAGATAACTCTGCCCCATGAGGACTGCTCACTCCTTAAGAAAGCGAACAAGAAGATTGCTGACCTTATGGAAGACATCCGACGACTTTCAGAGGAACTCAAAGAGAAAGATTCCCTGCTGACTGGCTTTATGGATGTAGCTTCAGTACAAGCCAAACAGATTGTTTCTCTTAGCGCAACCGCTAACATCCAGGACACCGTGTTTTGGGACCCCTCTAGTCTTCCACGGCTTTCATCCTGCTCGACTCCGAAGCATCAGTCAACCTGGGCTGAAGTGGTGGTCCGTGGCTGCAAGAGAGGCTCGGATGGGGCTGCCTCTCCTCCGGACATCGGCCTCTCCAACCGCTATGCAGCCTTGTCTAACGACACTCCGGTCCATCCAGCGGATTCACCTGCGGCTTCGAGTCTCCCTGATACGGATCTCTTTCGGCGCACAGTGCCTGCCGACACTGTTGCATCTCCTCCACCGGCTACATCTCCTGCACTGGGCCGCAGGTCTGCCGCCGGGCCTGATCGGCGGCCGTCATCCCGGTCAAAAACCTCCGCTTCCCGACGTAGGATCCTGAAGGAGGCTGTGCTCAGACGCTCCGGAGGCCGTCTCTACCCTGCACCGTCGGGTAGCCCTTCTCTCAGGTCTGTTACTGCTACTCCAACACAACACTCAACAGCTCACACAATCCATCCTCAGTCCGCACACAGTGTTGAAGCAGATTCTGCTCAGTCCTGCTCTGGAACCCCACAACAGGCATCTCCTCGTCCTCTTTTCTCCCCAACCACACTAATAATTGGTGACTCCATAACCAGAAACATCCGTTTCTTTAACGCTACCACTCACTGCTTCCCCGGTGCCACCACGACTGACATTTTAAAAAAACTCCAGGACCTGATGCCGTCGCTCCCGTCCTCCATCACAAGAGTGATAGTCCATGTCGGAACAAATGACACAGCTCTTCGGCAGTCTGAGCTGACAAAATTAGATTTTAACCGTCTTCTTAACTTTTTAAAGCAGTGTGGAAAGTCCGTTTTTATCTCTGGTCCCATTCCCACAGTCGGTCGCGGTGCTGGCCGCTTCAGTAGACTCCTTGGCCTCCACGACTGGCTCCAGTCCGCCTGCAGGGCTCACCGTGTGTTTTATGTGGATAATTTTAATATTTTCTGGAAAAGAATGTCTCTTTTTAAGACAGACGGACTTCACCCAAACAAACGGGCTCAGAAATGTTAGCTGCGCACATACAGCATGTGGTGCGGTCCACACATGACTTACGTGAATGACTAATCATTCATGCAGCTCACCTGGACACACCACCGCTCACTGAACATCTCTGCCTCACTGCCACAAACAACTGTCTCCACCTGCTGGCATGTAAAGCCGTCTGCTCCCAGCGCTGTTCCACAGACTTCTATTCCTGTCATCATCACGCATAGACCAGTAAACCGAAATGTGCACATCCCACACAGAAATATTAGTAATCTCTTAAGGATTAGGACAACTGCACCAACTCCAGCACCCAGAACAAACTCATTTAAAATGGCTCTCTTCAATGTGAGATCACTTTCAAGTAAGACTTTTATCTTAAATGATTTTATCTTGTCTGCAAATCTAGATTTTATGTTTTTAACTGAATCCTGGTTGCAGATGAATGACTATAGCCAGCTAGCTGAACTGTGTCCGCCTCAATATGATTGCTTTAGTCAACCGAGGGTCAGTGGTCGTGGTGGTGGGCTAGTGAGCGTGTATAGGAAAAATTTAAAATGTCATCAAGTACGCTGTGATGAATTTAGCTCCTTTGAAGTTCTCACTCTTAAAGTTGGAGGGCTGCATCATATTTGTTATAATTTATCGCCCCCAAAACCGCCTGGAGGATTTTTATCAGAACTTCCTGAATTTTTATCTACTCTGGTTTTAAATTATGTCAGAATTGTTCTTTGTGGCGATTTTAATATTCATGTTGATGACCCCAACAATGTTAATGCAACTGACTTTTTAAATATGGCCACTTCTTTTAACTTCAAACAACATGTCAAAGGGCAAACACATAACCGTGGTCATACACTGGACTTGGTTTTTACCCTGGGTGTCAGCATTTCCTCTGTGGAATTAGTGGACATGACCATATCTGACCACAGATGTATTGTTTTTAGCTGCGATTCCTGTTACTCATGCCGCCTCACCGAGCTCCGTGTGTTCTCGCATCTTTAATGAACAGTGTTTCAAAGTTTTGCGCATTCTTTCAGAGCCAAAGCCAACACCTGTCTGATTCCAACACCAACAATCTGGTCGATCACTTCAATCATATCTGCTTGTCGTCACTAAATATTACTGCTCCTCTAAAGGTTAGGCCTACGTCTAAAGCTAGTAAGCAACCCTGGATAAATGACAGCATTCGCAGCCTAAAAAGGGAATGCAGGAAAGCAGAGCGCAGATGGAAAAAATCCAGTCTCCAAGTCCATTACCTCAGTCTGAAGGATTTATTAATTAATACAATAACATGGTTAAGGATGCGAGAACACACTATTTTTCTGAACTCATTACTACACATAAACACAATCCCAGGTTTCTGTTTAAGACTGTGGATCAGCTGGTAAATTCAACCCCTCCTTGTGCCTCAGCTGGAAGTAATGATGACTGTGAATTGTTTTTATCTTATTTTACCAATAAGGTGGTGTCAATCAGCCTCTATTACCCCCGTGGCCTCTTACTCAGAGGTCCATCACCAGCAACAAGAGAGTTTTAACCAGTTTTATCCCATCGACCTGTCTGAGCTTTTAAAAACAGTATCACAAATGAGTGTCCTCCAGCCCACTTGATATAATACCTACACAGTTTTTACTAAAAGTAATAGATTCTGTTGGGCCCCATTTGATCTCTGTTTTCAACAGCTCCCTATCTACTGGTTGTGTCCCTGATTATTTTAAAACAGCTTGCGTGAACCCACTTTTAAAGAAACCTGGTTTAGATCCCTCCCTCCCACATAATTTTAGACCAATTTCAAAACTGCCTTTTACTGCAAAGATTCTAGAAAGAATTTTGTCCAAACAGCTGCTCACTGTACTGGAAAATAACAAATTATTTGAAAAGTTTCAGTCAGGTTTCAGGAAGTACCACAGCACTGAGACTGACCTGCTTAAAGTCACCAATGACCTTTTAATGTCTGCTGATGAAGGCATGTGCTCAGTCCTGGTACTCCTGGACCTTAGCGCTGCTTTTGACACCATTGATCACAACATCATGTTAGACAGACTGAGGCACTGGGTGGGGATCTCTGGTACTGCTCTAGAATGGTTTTCATCCTACCTGTCAAATAGGAAGTTTTGCATGTCTGTAAACAACTATGTCTCTTCATTCTGTCCAGTTAAATATGGTGTGCCTCAGGGGTCGGTCTTAGGACCCATTTTGTTTTCCTTGTATCTGCTTCCCCTTGGACATATTATCCATAAACATGGCATTTCTTTTCATATTTATGCTGATGACACACAAATATACTTGCCCGTCAGATCCACAGCCCCTGGAATGCTGAGTTCACTTAACAACTGCCTTTGTGAAGTTAAAAAATGGATGTCAAATAATTTCCTCCAGCTGAACTCAGACAAAACAGAAATCCTGGTCATCGGGTCCCAGCAGATGGTTCCCTAGTAAATCACATTAAGCCTGTGGCAAAGAACCTTGGTGTTTGGTTTGATAGTAATTTAAATTTCGAGCAGCACACCACAAAGCTTGTTCAATCATGTTTTTATCAACTTAGAAATATAGCAAAATTCGATCTATGTTAACTTTTAAGGACACCGAGACCATTTTACACGCCTTCATCTCATCACGCCTGGATTATTGCAACAGCCTTTTCACCTGTTTAACCCAAAAATCTATTGATCGACTCCAGACTGTCCAGAACTCAGCTGCCAGGCTTTTAACCAGAACAAAGAAATATGACCACATTACTCCTATTTTAGCTTCATTACACTGGCTCCCAGTATGTTTTAGAATTGACTTTAAAATTCTATTGATCACTTTTAAAGCTCTTCATGGCCTCTCGCCTTGTTATATTTCTGACCTTTTAGTCCCATACGCACCAGCACGTACCTTGAGATCCTCGGGCAGAGGTCTGTTGTCTGTTCCAGAGTCTCGACTGAAAACTAAAGGGGACAGAGCGTTTGCTGTCAGGGCCCCGAGGCTCTGGAACAGCCTGCCCGAGGAAATCAGGTCGGCTGAGTCAGTGAACTCTTTTAAGTCCCTTCTTAAAACATACTTTTATAGGAGAGCTTTTCCCGATCTTATTTGACTTTATTTTATCCCTTTTATTTTATTGTATTTTACTAATTTTATATTAAATTTTCATGCTCTTATCTTTTTTTGTATTATTCTTTACACTTGTTAAAGCACTTTGTAACTTGTTTTTGAAAAGTGCTCTACAAATAAGGATTATTATTATATTATTATTACGTAGCGTCCTGTTTACATCAGGGGTTGTGAAACGAATTTGTAGTATAGTATTTGAAGAATTTCATACATGGGTGTAAGAGTCCTGTGTCTGTTGAAGCCTGTTGTACAGGCTTGTTACAATGTAATGGGGTTCACAACCCAAGTGTGAACCAGCGTGTTGGACAGATTGTCTTTGTATGAATTTGAAGTTTGAAGTTTTTTCCCTTAGGCACAATGAACGACATTAAGGGCAAGCGGTCCACGTTAGGGAAAGACGAGAAGCAGAAATACTTTGAAGAGGCAGAAGCACTGAGGGCATATGGGCAGGCACAGGACCTTAGCCCTGAGATGAGGGAGCTCAAAATTAAAATGCATCTGAAGAAGCAGAAGTTTGAGGTTTGGAAAGAAGCTTCATAGCTTGACATTAGTGGTATGAGTTGGCACTATAGTAGCATTATAGTATTAGGTGTAAGCTTGATTGACAGCAATTGTGATGTGAGATGTGATTAATTAAGTCATCCAATGATAACCGTACTCAAAGTATGTAATCCAAATGTACGTAATGAGCAATTACATTACATTTATTCATTTAGCTGACGCTTTTATCCAAAGCGACTTACAATTGCTATACATGTCAGAGGTCGCACGCCTCTGGAGCAACGAGGGGTTAAGTGTCTTATTATCAATTATTAAACATGAGAAGGCAAGCATAAGAGGTGCTGAATCACAACATCTAGCCTACATGAAGGAATATGCGCAGTAAGACCACATGTAGTCTGTAGGAAAAAAAGGAACAAAGTAAGTAAGTCAAGTGATTACAAGGCTATCGGCTTATACCGCCCCTTTCAAACTAAATTCCTACCGTTTGGGCCAGTCTGTTCAGATTAAGGTCGTCAACTGAAGCATTAGTAGTCAGATATGGCTGTGAGTCCAATTATTAGTGGAATATTAAACGCCATGTAAACACAGCTAATGTATAGTTAATGTAATCTCCCTGAGCACTTATTTCTCACGTGTCACAACACTGTTTTCATAGAAATTGCCTAAACCTGTTAAGAGTTGTTTCCTCAGTGTATGTTGGAAGTAGTTTGTGTCTATTTTATTTACCATTTTTGTGGATATCTTGTTTACCTAAATATTGTGAAGGTGTCCAGTCTTGAGGCTTTGGCTGTGGAAACGGCCATTTTGTCATTTGACCGCCAAAAGTCCAGCTTAGAGGTGTCTGAACTGAGCAGCAAAGAAGCCACTGACTTCCTTGACTCAACGGACACAGTCACCAACTTTCAGTCTCGGCCACAGGTAGTCTTAACGACTGTAACGACTGTCGTCACAGCAACCGGGAACACTAACGAACCAGCGGTATCGATGACCCGGGCCAACGACCCCACTGAGGTTAAATAGCTGAGTTTCCCTGCCAGTCAGTCAGAACTGAAGAAGTCCTTTGGATGAGGGACGAAACGTCTTCCAGTATCTTCAACCAAGTCCAGTTGCCCTTCATTTTAACCTTCGTTGGAGAACTATGACCTGGATGACTGAGAATCTTCACAGACAGTCACCAACTTTGCACTGCATTTCAAAGGTAATATTTGTTGTTTGAAAATCCACAGAAACGGGCACAGGCCCGTAATAATGCAAATATACATATGGTAATACAATTTTATAAACTTAATTGTTGTCTGTTGTTTCAGCTGCAGCCAGCTCCTCAGCCGCAACACCCAGTACCAAAGATGAAGTCAGTGTGCTGTTGAAAAAAGTGCAGGATCTATTCAACCAAAAATATAGTAAGCATATTTTCAAACTCTTTTTTTACAGATGTAAAGACTTATAACCTAATATACCTCCATGAATCAGTGGCATTATTATACAATTACTGAATAATTTATACCATAAAATGATGACAAAATGACATGTTTGCAACCCGTACACTGGCTACCAACAGGAGGGCAAAGTCACAATTGTCAAATTGTGTAACGTGTGCATGCATGTGTGTCCCCATGTTTTTCAGAGGAGGCTGGAGGTGTTGGAAGGCTCCCCTACCGGTCCCTGGTGAATCAAAGGGTGACCATAAATGTTGCTAGGCTGCCCAATGGTCTTACCCTCAAGAAGCCATCCTTTTATGGAAGCCATTTTAAAAGCTGCTGAGCATATTTCATTTGAAATAAGTAAGTGAAATTAACAGTGGCAGTTGTATTTCTGCATACCATTTGTGTGGGTGAAATAAGTTACCTAAAAAATAAAACAGGCCTACATGTGAGTCTTTGTATAGTGCTAGGACATTGCAAACATCCAGAAGAGCTTTATTACATTTTGTTATAGATTCTGTATGTGTCTTTGACACTTAGGGACGTGACAATATTCCTCAGTTGGAGTTTTTAACTATTTAGTGCAACACATTTTCTTTAATGTGACATGGCCCTTGGCAGTGTTTACATCTTTCACATGCTCATGAATATTAATAATTATTCATTCCAAAGTGACTTCCAATTGATATACATGTCAGAGGTCGCACGCCTCTTGAGCAACTAGAGGTTAAGTATCTTGCTTAGGGACACATAGGTAGATGTCACAGTAGGAATTGAACCCAGGCCTCCCACACAAGAGCCACGTGTCTTATCCACTGCCCCACCATCACCCGACTATTCAGTAATTAAACTGTCTGTGTTTCATTCCTGAGAATTGTATTCCTTCATAGATACGTAGATGTGTGATTGTGTTTTCTCCAGCAATGCAGGAATACCATTTATTTGTTACGCTCATATTACATAAGTGTTCCTTTTTTGCCTAAACATCTATCAGATGCAGCACAATGCCACCCCACTGACACAGCAGAGGGAAGTTCAGAACACATCAACGCAGAATGTAGGCTGAGTTGTTTTTTATTTTATCTTTACATAAATATTTACTGTTAAACTGAAGAAGCATCCTTTACTAGATTTGTAACTGGTCAATCTACCTAATTACACAGCACATTTGACCACGGTACATATTATTGTACGATGGAAATAATGTGGTGAAATCACCTTTGTGTCACGGTGTAAAGTCTTCAAATCAACAGACACAGCAGATGACCTCCAGACGAAGTCGGTGGAAGAGATATTAGAGGCCATGTGTGAAAATGGTATTTCTTGTAATCGTAATACGTTTCGAATGCCAGTTTTTGGTAATGCTTAAATTAAAGCTTAATTAGAACTTCTGTTCTGAGAAGTCTGCCATTGACATTTGACACAGAGAGAAAAGCTCACTTGTTTGAAAAGTACAATATATAGATACAATATTTATCGACGTGACATTAAACAGCTTTTCTAAGTTTGGTATTTTGATCACTTTACACTTTAAATTGGCTGAGATTTAGATGCAAATAATGGTTCTGTGTCTATTTCCAGTCAGTCATTTACTTTAACCGTCGACAGTATAAACAAATTTCACTAAGTTTGTATTGTAATTGATTGTATTGAGAAAGCTGTTGTTGTGTTTTGTCTTATGTACTGTAGGTGCACAGCAGATGGAAGAGGAATCCTCAGAAACAACCAGTAATGTAGCCGTGCTGATGACTGCAGATGAAGGTATCTAAACTGTGGTTATTTTTATTCAACCAGGAAGTCTCATTGAGACTGTGGTATATAACATATATGCATTGACCATTACAGTTTAACATAATGCTCTGCAGCTGGTGAGAGGAACAGTGAACCCTTATGGGGAAGTAATGATTGATGGGTGTACCAAGAGTGAACCCTCCTATAGAATTTGACCCCTGACCCAGAGCTGGAGAGAGACACAGTGGACCCAGTGTTAGGGAAGTGATGATTGATGGGTGCAGGGTTAGGGGAAGTGGTGTCTAACAGATGGTTACACTTATTCTACAGCACTGTGCCCTTATATGGTTTTTAGCAGAGACCTAACATGTCGTATATAAGCTGTGTTCAATGTACAGAGAGACAGAGTGGCCATCGGGCTGGGTCACTCTCCAAGCTGCTGCAGAGCTTGTAATTGATGCTGAATTCTTTGATGTAATAAACTTTTATAATCAAGAACAGTGTCAAGCGGATTTCTTCTCAACACATCACGCAGCATTACCGTTCGGACACCACAGAAATTGGCGACCACGAAGGGATCGTGTTGTGCCAGAATTCATCGTTCCAACACAGGGCACCATCGAGCTGACTCGCGCTCCAGACGCTGGCGTATATGGTGAGTTTTCTCATAAACTGTGGGCGCTGGTCAGTTCGTGTGTCTGTGTGTGCGTTGAAGGGTACACCGGTTCGAT
>NW_024040040.1:51762273-51787131 GCF_014851395.1 Micropterus salmoides | reverse complement strand
CACATGAGCACTTATCAGTCCTGAAACATCACCGTGGCAGATCCATGATGAATTGTAGGCGTTGGCCTCCTTTGCTGCAGTGATGATTTCTTCCATGGAGACACCGGGTCTACCATAGCGTATATTCTCAGCAACGGTGGTGGCAAACAGCACAGGCTCCTGCTCTACAATGCCAATCAGCGAACGCAGCCATTGGATGTTCAGCCCTCTGATGTCATGACCATCCAGGGTCACCTGAAATGAAGGGCACAGAGAGCAGCGGGTTTTGGTAAAATTGATGGATGATACTATTAAGGTGCTTTGCTGCTATAATGTGGTTTTTTTGCAACAATGCTAGTTTCAAATAGTAAGGTCGTTAGTCTTGTGCATAACCTTCATTGTGCTATAAGAAGCTATTTCCTTCTCTAGAAGCTGAAATGAATAAGAAAGTAAGGTGTGCAAAGACCTCTAATTCCAGTAAAAGTGAAAAATGAGGCTGTGAGGACCCATTGGCTGAATAATGAAACAGATTATCATGTACTTCTATTACCCTCGGGGATGGTTATTTTGAAACGAACAGAATAAAGCTTAAAAGGAAGGAGGCGGCAGCTACAGTGAGTCGAAGGAATCTTCAATCTCAGGAAAAGGGACCACTAATAAATGAATCACAGTACATTATGTGAGTGTTGCATGTTCATTTTGACTTGACACACCTACCATGCCCTCTTTAGGGTCATAGAAGCGCTGGATGAGCTGAATAGCAGTACTCTTCCCAGCTCCACTTGGACCAACAAAGGCTGTGGTCTCCCCGGACTTCACTGCAACACTGAGCTGGTCCAGGATCTGAGTAGAGACACCGTGGCAAAGGTGACACTGAAACTTTTCTGCAACTTTCAATCAAATTCTACCCTCAGTATATACAGTGAGGAAAATAAGTATTTGAACACCCTGCTATTTTGCAAGTTCTCCCACTTAGAAATCATGGAGGGGTCTGAAATTGTCATCGTAGGTGCATGTCCACTGTGAGAGACATAATCTAAAAAAAATAATCCAGAAATCACAATGTATGATTTTTTAACTATTTATTTGTATGATACAGCTGCAAATAAGTATTTGAACACCTGTCTATCAGCTAGAATTCTGACTCTCAAAGACCTGTTAGTCTGCCTTCAAAATGTCCACCTCCACTCCATTTATTATCCTAAATTAGATGCACCTGTTTGAGGTTGTTAGCTGCATAAAGACACCTGTCCACCCCATACAATCAGTAAGAATCCAACTACTAACATGGCCAAGACCAAAGAGCTGTCCAAAGACACTAGAGACAAAATTGTACACCTCCGCAAGGCTGGAAAGGGCTACGGGGAAATTGCCAAGCAGCTTGGTGAAAAAAGGTCCACTGTTGGAGCAATCATTAGAAAATGGAAGAAGCTAAACATGACTGTCAATCTCCCTCGGACTGGGGCTCCATGCAAGATCTCACCTCGTGGGGTCTCAATGATCCTAAGAAAGGTGAGAAATCAGCCCAGAACTACACGGGAGGAGCCGGTCAATGACCTGAAAAGAGCTGGGACCACCGTTTCCAAGGTTACTGTTGGTAATACACTAAGACGTCATGGTTTGAAATTACGCATGGCACGGAAGGTTCCCCTGCTTAAACCAGCACATGTCAAGGCCCGTCTTCAGTTTGCCAATGACCATTTGGATGATCCAAAGGAGTCATGGGAGAAAGTCATGTGGTCAGATGAGACCAAAATAGAACTTTTTGTTCATAATTCCACTAACCGTGTTTGGAGGAAGAAGAATGATGAGTACCATCCCAAGAACACCATCCCTACTGTGAAGCATGGGGGTGGTAGCATCATGCTTTGGGGGTGTTTTTCTGCACATGGGACAGGGCGACTGCACTGTATTAAGGAGAGGATGACCGGGGCCATGTATTGCGAGATTTTGGGGAACAACCTCCTTCCCTCAGTTAGAGCATTGAAGATGGGTCGAGGCCGGGTCTTCCAACATGACAATGACCCGAAGCACACAGCCAGGATAACCAAGGAGTGGCTCTGTAAGAAGCATATCAAGGTTCTGGCGTGGCCTAGCCAGTCTCCAGACCTACACCTAATAGAGAATCTTTGGAGGGAGCTCGAACTCCGTGTTTCTCAGCGACAGCCCAGAAACCTGACTGATCTAGAGAAGATCTGTGTGGAGGAGTGGGCCAAAATCCCTCCTGCAGTGTGTGCGAACCTGGTGAAAAACTACGGGAAACGTTTGACCTATGTAATTGCAAACAAAGGCTACTGTACCAAATATTAACATTGATTTTCTCAGGTGTTCAAATACTTATTTGCAGCTGTATCATACAAATAAATAGTTAAAAATCATACATTGTGATTTCTGGATTTTTTTCTTTAGATTATGTCTCTCACAGTGGACATGCACCTAGATGACAATTTCAGACCCCTCCATGATTTGTAAGTGGGAGAGCTTGCAAAATAGCAGGGTGTTCAAATACTTATTTTCCTCACTGTATATGTGTATATATGTGTAATATTGAATGTAGAATCCTGCAAGTACCTTGACTTCAGGTCTGGAGGGGTAGTAGAAGGTGACATTGTGAAACTCAATATCTCCTTTGACCCTGTCGAGCTTATATCCAGCCTCAGATAAACAGTCAATCTCTGGCTCCTGACGGTGACATATTTAAGCAATGAGACTTATTTCCTGTGAAAATGCAGTACAATGTAAAGATCAAAATCTTCCAAATTATAACATCAAGCATTCTCACTCTGTCAATAGTCTCAAAGATGAGGGTAGCAGCTCCACGGCCTGCAGCAAATGCCTCCAGACATGGGGAGGCCTGCCCCAAATTCATGGCTCCTACCAAGACACCAAAGAATACCTGGAATGAAGAGATCAGTACATTATAGATGCAAAAAAACACATACATGATCATGTTCATGTTTTGTCTATATGGTAAATGCGATACCTGCAGTAGTGTTCCTGGTGTGTACTCCTCTGTGTCCAACACTAGACTAGAGCCATACCAGAAAGCCAATGCATAGCACAGAAAGATGACCATCCACATAAATCCAGTGAAAAACCCCATAACAAGACCCTTCCTGATGCCCCAGCGCTGCGCTGAGATTAAGTTATTGTCGTACCTGTAGAGGAGGAGAGGAGCTCACATAGGCTGCGTTTATATTGGGGGGGAAAGTCAATCTACAAGTTTAATCTGGCAGATTTTACCTTTTCACCTCTTTTTTCTCACCACCAAAAGCAGCCACAGTCCTAATGGAGGAGAGGACCTCGTCAGCTACAGCTCCAGCTTTGGCGTAGGCCTGCAGTTCCATTCCTGTTAGCTTAGCAACAAACTAGAGGACACAGTGATGCAAAGTTGATAGAGACGAGGCAACAAGTAAAGACAAGTCAAGTAACGAGAAGCTGAGTTAAGAGTCATGTCAGAGAGGTCAGAAGTCCAAAGTCAACAAGTCAGGTCAAGAGAAGTCAGGACATCAAGTCAGGTCTAGAGAAGTCAGGACATCAAGTCAGGTCAGGACATCAAGTCAGGTCAAGAGAAATCAGGACATCAAGTCAGGTCAAGAGAAGTCAGGACAACAAGTCAGGTCAAGAGAAATCAGGACATCAAGTCAGGTCAAGAGAAGTCAGGACAACAAGTCAGGTCAAGAGAAATCAGGACATCAAGTCAGGTCAAGAGAAGTCAGGACATCAAGTCAGGTCAAGAGAAATCAGGACATCAAGTCAGGTCAAGAGAAGTCAGGACAACAAGTCAGGTCAAGAGAAATCAGGACATCAAGTCAGGTCAAGAGAAGTCAGGACATCAAGTCAGGTCAAGAGAAGTCAGGACAACAAGTCAGGTCAAGAGAAATCAGGACAACAAGTCAGGTCAAGAGAAGTCAGGACAACAAGTCAGGTCAAGAGAAGTCAGGACAACAAGTCAGGTCAAGAGAAGTCAGGACATCAAGTCAGGTCAAGAGAAGTCAGGACAACAAGTCAGGTCAAGAGAAGTCAGGACAACAAGTCAGGTCAAGAGAAGTCAGGACAACAAGTCAGGTCAAGAGAAGTCAGGACATCAAGTCAGGTCAAGAGAAGTCAGGACAACAAGTCAGGTCAAGAGAAATCAGGACATCAAGTCAGGTCAAGAGAAGTCAGGACAACAAGTCAGGTCAAGAGAAGTCGAATTAAGAGAAGCCAAGTAAAGAGGTCAGGTCAAAAAATCAAGTCAAGAAAAGTCGAATTGAAATAAGTCAGGGAAAGTTAAGTCATCGTATCAGATCAAGAGAAGTCAAATCAACAAGTCAAGAGAAGCCAAGTCTCACCAGAGCCATAAGACCAGCTCCAATCCCAATCAGTGGACTTGCTGAGACAATGACAAGTGTTAACTTCCATCCTTTGATAAAGCCAATGCAGAAACCACCCACAAAGGTGGTGAAGCGCTGCAAAAAAATGGCAACTTGATCCGCAATGGCATCATTGATCTTGTTGATATCACTGTAATACAGAAATAACTACTGTAACACACACAATACTCCACAATAGTCCATGAGACAGAAATCAAGTCATCATTGTCCCACTCACTCTGACATGCGAGTATTAAGCTCCCCTATAGAGGTGCAGTCGAACCAGCCGATCTCCATCCTCATCACTTTGCTGAAGTACAATTTCCTGATGAGCAGAATCTGCCTTGCAGCTGCCGTCACCCACAGGGAAATCTATCAGTCGTAAAAGAGACGTTATGCTCTCGACTCTTCTCAACTATAAAAGCAAGCAGGGCAGCAGGAAGGTATCAAGACCTCTGAAGAGAAGTTTCACATGTCAAATGTTTATAGAGTGTTTGACATGATGAAGTTTGGCTTATTTGACAACTTACTCACTCAGAAAACAATTGTATATTTTCTTCTGTGGCTCTAAATAGCCCTTGTGTGATAGTGATAGCACCAGGTTTCTGGTTTGGTTGGAGTCTTTTTCAAACCATGTGGATTTTAAAAAATGTGCGCATTTGTGAGGAGAGGTGGGTCTAATCAGGAAACGCTGCTGAGTTGCATTATGGGAAATGTAGGATCCAGTTTTGGAGATTGACACAAACTTGGGACTAAAAGTCAGGATATCTCCGCCTCTCATGCTTTTGATCATTCTTTTTTTAATCTCTCTTGCAAGCCTCCAAACTTAATGAACACGTATTATTAAATCTCTAAACCATTTAGATTTAACTGATTCATAGTAGGTTTGAAATGGGCCTATAGTTCATCATCAGTGAGGTGGCTAGATTGTTAAGAAAGACAGAATAATAGTAGTAGTATAATAACAGTTTTTAGGGGCTGTGTGAGAAATACCCTGAGAGAAGGGAAGAGTAGACTATTTGCAGAAGATCTGATGTCATGCAACATTTGTTTTAAAGCTGGTAATCAAAAGATAAAGGCATCAGGAGGGGGGTTTCAAATGCAGCACAATTTCCTCCATGATTTCATTGTTGAAAGGATCAAATTGTGTCTAATTACATAGTCTCTTTGTATGAAAAAACAATCACAGTTTAAGACCAACCTGAAAGTATCCCAGGATGAATACTGCTGCTCCAATTCCAACATAATAGTAAGCAAAATTGGTCATTTCATATTCAATGTCAAGAAGCCTGAAAGACAGCACAAATACAGTAAATACATCATGAAGACTACAAAACCACATAGGCGCTTTAACACAGATCTAAAACTTTTAATATCACATCTTATATATATTTTTGATGTTGGAAAAAGACCACCTCATGCATTTCTCACAACCCACTTACCCACACGACCTGCCCTTCAGCGGTGTGAGCATTTCCCATGTTGAATTGTTCATGAAGCTCCAGTCTGACTGGTTCAGCTTTGTGATCAGGCTGTTCCCTGCAGTGTAGTTCCTCTTCCACTGGATAGTGTTGTTCACACACTCCTTCCTGTCGTCCCTTAGCTCGTTGAGCTCGATGTCATACTCGACGAAGGTGTCGGTGAGCAAGCCAAACACCAGCAGCACGAGGGGCTGGGCCGAGCCGTGCAGCACTGCACACACGCTACCCATCACCATCATCAGCAAGTCGTTGCATGTGGAAAAACGGAACTGGAAAACACACACTTGCATTGTGTGGACAAATCTCAAGAAGACATGAGGGCAGAGGGCAAGTGTTACACAGTGAAGAATGGAAACTGGAAACGTGTTTTACCAGCTGAAAGAAGCCAACCCTTATCGCTGGTTGCTCTGCCTTTCCTGGACCTCTGTTTGGAATAGAAGGCCAGTCAGTTTTATTATGAGGTGAATGTGACAAAATATCCACAGTCTGATTTTGCTCTCTTCTACTCACTTCTCATTGTCCTTGGAAGTTGTCATGGTCCTGCATGGAAGGAAACAGAACACACTGTGAACTGCTCACACATCCTCTGGGTAACACTTTATAGTAAGATACAAAAGACACGTAAGAAATGCATGAATGTATGAGATGAATTCCTGCTGCTCAGGATTAATCACTATGAATATGTGTCATAATGCTTAATGGATCATTAAAGGGGTGTTGTTACTTAAAAAATACATTATATACTTTTAACTACATTGATGCTTGGGAGCTCAACACACTGCAACTTAGAAAACACATGCAAGTAGAGAGAAGCAGATGAAGAAAACATCCTAAACAATTTGACAACACATGCGCAGCATTTTCAATAAAGAAAACACTGCACGCTCCAAATATAAAAAACCAAAACACAACCAAATACAGAAATGCTGTATTTGGTTGTGTTTTGTGGTGTGTTGAGCTCTCAGGACTACCATAAATAATTAAGCATTAATTTGTCAGATTAATTTATAGGGACTTGATCCAACCCATACATTAGTAAGGCATTACTTAAGCTTATGTTTTGTAGCCTTATTATAAAGGGTACTCTAATGTAGCAGTGCTGCTGAAGACTGCATAGAACTGGAAATTTGTCTTTTGTCTCACTTAAGACATAGCAAACACATTTAAATAGGTCTGCCTGCATACACACCTATATGTAGTAGGGAAGAGCGGGGTGAGTTGAGCCACGTTTTACTTGAGGCATCTTTAAAGTGAGAACATAGCAGTAATGTCTTTGACTAAAATATGTAAATATATTTCAGGCCCATCTCTAGGAATAATCACGTTGGATCTAATATAAACAGTTTTCAAATATGACTTTCCAAAAACCAAGTGGTCTCTTGGCCCCCAGTGGGGGGTAAGTTGAGCGACATGGGAGCCAGAGACATCACTTACCATAGTTCCAACTCAAATACCAATTCAAAACATTTCATTGCACTTAGATAGTGTTGCAGCTACATTTCTGATACGTCTCCTACTTGTTTCATATAATGTATCACTTCAACGTCATCCTGTTGACCTTCATGTCCCGCGCCACGAGACAAATGTGCTTTCCATTCTGTCATTCTCCCACTACTCTGTCCAAATCTGCAAGAGGAGTTGAAGCCCTGTCTTTCTCTGTCTCGCTCTTAGAGAAGCATGGCATGATGGTTTCTGGTCTAAAATTCATGTCATATCACTTCTGTGATAAAATGTAAGAATGCAATGTAGAATTACAGTAAAATCTCTGGCTCAACTTTCCACAGGTTGTTTGGTTCAAATTACCCCATCTAGCAGTTTAGCCTCATATTGTTCACTGATTCTTGAGATAAGGGACAAAACAAGTTTTAGGTCTACTTTTTTTTTTTTTTTAATACTACATTAATTTGAAATTTAAATATTTATTTCAGCTAACAAACCATGAAAAACTTTTTCCTGAAAATTGAAATTTATTCACTTCATAACTTAATTTGTGTCAACTCCATCAGACACACCAAAAATCATGTTATTTTAATTTGATTATTTCAATAAGGGTGTAAAGTCCTAAAGTATATAATAATGGGTTTTGGTAACATGGTTGAGTAATAAAATGCATTATTTATATTTCAGATTTCACAATATTTTGAAAAATCAGATTTTGAAATTCCTTAATTTTGTACATTCCTTTTTAATATTGGGCATATTTAATCAATGTTCTTAGGCAAAGAAGACATGCTTGCATGTAGTTCAGCTGGAATTTTAATATATATACACAATAAATTGAACAATTTATTTGTAAATTTCTTTGTAAAAAGAAAAAACCTCCTGTAACAGTGCTGACAATTACTGACGGTGTTGACAAACAATTGATGGAGATAGTGTTTAACTAACAACTGGTTGTGATAACAACAGATTGATTAATGATATTTCATTGTAACTGTGTAATTGTAACTCTAACTGTGTCCAGACTTGGTCTTCCTTCCTCCTTCCAATTGCTCACTGGAAAATCAAAGAAAACTGTCAGAGACTAATAATACATCAATGTCTCAGTAAAGTTTCTAGTTTAAAATCTTCTTTGCAGAAACTTGGAAGGTAATTTCATTTTCATTTTCCCCTGAGAAATAACTTTTCATACTCTCCTTCACATAACATGGGGTAGTTGTGGGATAGTGGACAGTTAGTAGGATGGCTGCCCGGTAACCAAAAGGTTGTCAGTTCAAATCCCACCTGGGAACATCACCACTAGTGTGCCCTCAAGGAAGGCACTTAAACATAAATTACTCTGGGGTTTTCACATCCCTTTCCCTGTTTCATTGAAAGCAGTGCTAGTGTCAGTGATTTGAATAAATGTCAGTAATTGCTGATAAACTTACATATTTGATTAGAAGTCAAAGATCAGTAATACATAGGAATAGGATAGGTTTAGATCTAGAACTTGCAAGGTTGGTTATTCTGCAGTGTAATAAATCCAACTATGTTTTTCCACATGGCTTCAGACAGATAAGTACTAGGATTCACTTAAATTTCTCTCTAAAGGTAAGTTGAATAGGTAAGTATTTTGTCTGCTTTGGAATACATACTTTCTGAACAGGTAAGTGTTGCAGGCACAATAAGTATACTGATATTTGTCTGACATGCATGACTTAGGCATTGGGAAACGGGCGTCGGGCATGCTTGCGCTCGCTGGAGTCCATTACATCAGGGGCTATGCTGTACAGCTCTCTTGTACGGCTTGATTGGAGCGGCGATGCCTTCCCGATTAGTTTAAGGAGAATGTCTTTGACTGGACAGAAACAGACATCGTGTTTTGGGTGAGCATTTGCTGTTGGACCATGAGGGTGCAGAAACTCCACTTTCACATCTTGGTGATCAGTGTCTACATCAATGGCCTTTTCCAGCCACCGGTGGTCATCATACCATACCTTACCACTGCTAACCAGTCTCCATCCTCAATGCTATCAACAGTTATTTTTTGACTATAGTGCCCTCAGGACCTTTCAGCGGATCCTCTTCCATTTCCTCTCCCATAAACTCTTCTATTTGCTCCCTCTCCTCCTCCATCTCCTCGATCAACATAGCCAAAGGACCTTTCTTCCTTGCACTTACATCATTTTGCTGTGCCTCTGTGCAGCTATGTAAACAAAAAGTAGCTGGGGTAAAGTATTGGCAATTCAATGGCTCACTGCAAAACGTTGATAGCTGCGTGTGGCGGACACTATTTAGATGTGGGATGACCTGGTGTATTTTTCTTGTTGCTGGAACCTGTTTGAGTTGTTGCTTGAGAAGTGTGTCATAGTTTTCCATGTCTTCTTCTCCAGTTGGATACAGCTGAACACCATGCAGACGGAGATTCAAAGAACTGCCTTTTCACCCTTGGTGTAATACATTCTAGTATGAAGATTCAACTGTGTCAAATTCTGGCTGAAATGGAAGGCTTGAACTTCAGAGGCATACCTACACTTCCACAACATGTATGATCACTGTGTTCTCACTGCAGGTCTCAATTGAATTTCTGTGTGCTTTTTCTTGATTATGAACCAAGCACACATGTGTTGTGGTCTCACTTCTAAGTTTCTCCTCGTATAGATGGAGCAGACTCCCGCTGTGCAACAAAAGTTTCACGCTGAAGTAGATCACACTAGGTGTTTCTTCTTGAACTCGCTCCCACTGCCTCCATTCAACAATGATTTCACCTTGCTCTGGGGACAGAACTGTGTGTTTGTTTGAGCACCTTAAACAGGTGTGAAGAAGACAGGTTTCACTTGCTGGAGAGCAACAAACTAATTGAGAGTTGTCCTCTAGTTTGTCCGACTTCAAACTGGTTGAACACCTGATGACTTTAGAACCTGAAGCATTAAGCGTGCATTTTCATGATACTTCCTGTCAGATGCCTTTGGTGCTGTAACATAGAAGGGCCGCAGACCACAGAAGGAAGAGTAGCTGAGCTTTGCTGTTGAGAAACTCACTGTGGAGGTTGATCGTGGAGTCAGACAGAATCATTCACTGGCGCTTAAGCTTGTTCCTTGTGATGGTGTCATTTTTATCTGTTGTTATGCGAGAAGAGTACACGAAGAACTCCTGAACAGTCTGTCTGATACCCTGATACTTTGTTTCTTCTCACTGACTAACTCGTAAGTCAAACCAAACTGGCGGATCTTATGAAGAAGGTGACAGTTTTTCAGAGTCTTGCCTGATAATGTCAGTTTGTGACCAGCTGGTTTGTCAGTTTCCCGTCTCTGTGACAAAGGAGTTCGTTTGTTCATGTTAATTCTCGGCAGAGAACATTGTGGAAGATAAGAGCTCTCTTGATGTTAGGATTCCTAAACTGGCTTCCTGAAATCATCCTCTTCGTTTCTGTCTGTGGAGAGTCTATTATTTCTTTCTTGTTTGGGATTGGATTTGTAAATTATTAGAGCCTTCTTTTTGCAGTCAGTTTCACTGTTTCATTATCATCTTAATTTTCTATTTCAAAACTTTCCTTTGAATGCCCTTTTCTAGTTTTTCCTCTCACTTGCATGATTACATCTGCTCGTAGATGGCTCTTCAGTAGTCTGGTCTGGTGGACTTTCTGGGGGGGGGGGGTCTGCTTGCTGCACTGCATTCTGCCACGCCCTGCCCTTTCTAAACCTTTTCTGAGCACCCTTCCAATACCTTCTCTGATGTCTCTCCACAATCTCCTATTTGTCTCACTTTTTCAATCCTCTTCTTCCACCTTTGTCTTTCATTCCTCTCTTCTGCTGTCTGTGCCACTGTTTGCTTTCTCTCTTCTCTTTCTTTGATACTCCCTGTTTCTCTTTCTCTGCTCTTCCACTGACAGTTTCTGTCTAGCCATGCTTGCCAACAAAACAGATCAACGTTTTACATATGAGTTTGTCTTTAGTGTCAGTATCATAAAATTGAAAACTTACCAGACCAATTGTCCTACAGCTGCATCCAACTAGAGCAGGAAGTGGAAAAGGTGTCCTCAGGGTTATAGTTGCGAATGACAAATCCTGATTTTTTTGAAGGATGATAAAAAATCTGACGGAGTTCACGAAAAGTGAGGACGCAACTTTGATGGCCAGTTTTTTATGGAAAACATACTTTAAAGTTAATTTCATTTGATACATGTTTATGCATTTGTAGCATTTTGTAGCAACATTTTTTTGGCAGTTTTGACAACTTGCTGAGGACAGGTTACCTTACATGTACTTTCCAAGTATAGAGCCTGCTTTTTAACAAATTTCAGTTAAATTATTTTTAATAAATGAAATTAATTGAATGAGTGTACACGTGTCCTTTAAATTTAACTTTTGATGTATTTTTATTATTATTAATTTCTTGATTTTTAACACAAATTAGACTTTGATGTAGGACATGTTTTTTTTTCAAACTTGACTGTAATTGTTCAGACACAAGAATCATGACCCCTTAAACATAAAAAGTAACTTTGAACAAGCAAAAAACAGTTGTAATGTATGACTCTTCAAAAATGTGTGGTCGCATGAACAATTCTGTCTATGGTTAGAGAGAAACGAGGGGTGGCTCAACTTCACCACAGGCTCAAATCACCCCACTCACCCCTACGTACACACAAGTACACATGGCCAAGGTCATTGACCTCTCTCTTTTGAGGAAACACTCATTTTCTACAAATATATTTCTTGAAAAGCCTTTCATTTATAGATCTTAAAACAACATCCAAGATTGTCTTCCAAAAACAAATTGTGAAACATAATATACCCCAAAGAACACTATACTTACATGTAGGAGCCAGCTGGTTCTGCAACCCAAACATAGAATAGGTATTTAACTAAATTTACATCTCAAGCTGAAACTCATAATCATAATTTATTATTCAAATAAAATACACATCCATATTATTTGATTATATGTGGAGAATTTTTATTTAATAAATCTTTACTGTCTAGTGCATTACCTTCATCTGAAAACTCATAGCTGTGGTTTTCCTGTCCCAGTTTTTTAATGCTTTGCAATTTCACTGATCCAGCTGGCATGTTGACTCATCTAGCAAAAGAAAGCGTATTCAGATGTGTAAAACCAGAATAATTAATTTATGACGGTCATGTCAAAATTTAAATCCCTTAGAGTATATTTTGTTTTTAGCAGTGATTCGCTTTTGAGGAAAAATTTAAAAAAGCTTTTGAGTCATGAGATATTATGAGTATGCTTAAAAATGAGAAACTTACCTGCTCGTTTCCTTTTTAAGAGAAAACTATCTTTCTTATTCTTGATTGAAACGAATCATGGGTTCAAGTCAAAGTAAACCAGAATCAACAGCAGCACTCCAGTCCAGTATCAGATGTTACGTTCCCCAGTGAGTTGTAGTTGTGGCAGATTGTCACTTGCATATAGCACGACACACTATGTACCTTGGCAGAGCTTCACGTGCTCTTATTGAACAGAACTAGGGTAGGGTGGAACTTGGGGTCAGAGTATTTTGTTTGAGGTAAGTGTCCTGTCGGTTTATGCAGCCGAAAAGGCCAGTAACCTTGCCGGGCAAACATTTTACCTGCAGAGGCCCTGCACTGTTTCTGCATCATTACAAGCTGAACGTGACAAACTTGTTCACACAGGTGATGGCTTTCAATGAGCATTAAGTAATCCTTAAGACAATGAGATATTTCAAGATTTTTAAGGTGTGAAATTATTAAGTTTAATGTGCTTCTACAGAACAATTAACACCTTAAGTAAGGCTTCAAACATGAAAATCTTGTTCAATTGTTTGTTTACATGGTGCAGACACCAATAATTTAAATTCCTATAAAAATGTACACTGGATTATTACGCTAGCTTGCCTGTCAGCCAGCAGATAATACTAATAAACTGGATGCAGCAAAAACCTAACTGTGTCAACATTGAGAGTTGGTTGAAGGAGTGTTTGGGCTGTAGAAAGGGCTTATTTCTCCAAGACTGCATAAGGTCCTGATTAGTGCAGGAGTCAGTAGGATTTAAACAAAGACCAGAAGCTTTAGCAAACAATTCTTCAGTTGTTTAGCTGGTGTAATCTGAGAGCTGTCCTTTAAAAACAAGGTTGTGACAGCATCAGTGGACATTTATTCACATTCATTTACATTTGAGATTATTATACAGTGTTTTTATTGCTTTACAAAAGAAATCTCTAAAGCAAGATCTCCCAAGTGAATGATGATGCTCAATAGTGTCAGAAGCCTGGAAAATGTTTTCTGAAATCCGGTGTGAATTATGAAGGAGAAATCTATGGTCTATTATTATGATAGATGTGTCTACTGGACGTAAACCTTAAGTGAGCATCATCGATTATAAATATAAGTACTGTTTTATTTGTTCTTGCAAGTTTCAGGGCTAACATTTAACATCATTATTTAACGCACATTGGACAACAGTTGTCAAACAAAATCTTTGTTAGTAGTTCCTAAATTACTAACCTCATTAACTGAAAGCAGCATAAACCAAACAACACTGACAGCTGGTTGAAGGACTTTTTGGACTTAATAATCACATCTGACGCTATTAACCTTTTAAAAGAAAAACACATAACACATTTTTCTTCATACAAACGACAAGTTTCATTCTTAATCAATGAAACACTACCTCAAATCAGTACACTTCCTTACACTGTTGCTGCTACAGCTTTACTTGGTCTGTTATGAACATTAGTTTATTGTTTAGTAGTTAATTCTATAAAAACAGACATTGCTGACTTAATGGCTCTTCCCTACTAATTCTACTTATATCCCATAATCAGCACACTGTTCTGCAAAAGTTGCATAGAGGTGCTTTAAAGCTACAACAACAACACAGTTTTACTATACATGTGAGCATGAGCTGAAAGTGTGTGTAGATGTTGCCACAAGTTCAAGACCTTCTGCACTAGAGGTTATTGCTCTCTTTCTGCTTGACTTCCTGGTCAGCTGCAGCTTAACATTTTCATACTGCTAAACAAAATACTGCCAGTTTCAAATACACACACACACACAGAAAGGCAAAGTGAAGGTTGAACACCCTCTAAACCTAATAATTACTTAAAATGTCAGCTGACCTTTTGTTGCAACTTATTAACCTTACATTACCCCCAGCCTAAATATAAAACTAAATCTAATACTGAAGTTTTCTGTTGAAGGTTTGTTTATATCATCAATCATCATCAACAACAGGGCTATATCTTAGATTTTAATTATTTAAACTCACACAAAATGCTTAATTTTCATCTTTAAATCAGACCCTGAGAATCTACTCCTTGTGATTTATATTCATAAATGTATGTTGTAAATTTCTATTATACTAAAACATCAATTACAGGCGTTTGCAGCATTTACATGTGCAAGACTTTGCAATTGCACCTTTATTCTTGTAGAGAGCATTCTTCAAAGAGTGCTTGAAGGCAGCATCTGGACAGCAGGGAATGAATTACCAAACAACACTGCTGCCACCTTGTGGTTAAAATGTATAATGCTTCAGATGACCCTTGGCACACACTGAATGAAAAGGTTGAATGTGGGAACAATTTTGTTGACTGTAAAGAAATATGCTGAGGTGTGGGGCAGTTATTTCACACATATACCGAGAATAATAGCTATATAGCCTTCTGGTAGACACAAGGCCCGTCCTGCGTATGGAATTATTTGGGTTTCACATCCTGTTTAGTTCAACAGAGGTAGGATGTTTAAAGATCGATGTGCATAAGCATAAAAAAGAAGGTTTTTGGTGGGTCTGATATCAAAAGCCTAAACAATGGAGATAGTTAAACCTTGACGCTTGGATGTATGTTGTTGTTTCACAACACAAGTTTTGTGTGAGAGGGCAGTCACAGCTGACCGTAGACAATCTATTGTCTGAAGATTTTCATTCTTACTTACTTACTACAAATAGCAGCATTAACAAGACAGAAAACAGTTTCACATTGCAAAAGTCACAGCAATATTTATGACATCTATTTAGCAAAACAGGAAACACAACCACCAACCAAAAAAGTAGGAACTAAACAGTCATTCTTTATTGCATCAACAATGTCAGTAGCTAACGCTAGAAAATAGGAAGCCGTTTGTTGTCCCGCTGCCATTAGAACTGCTTTTGCTCATGCTAACTCAGTTCCACCAGCCATCCAGGGATTTCATATTTAAGAGGAGTCAGTCAAAGCTGCTGTCACTAATAGAGGAGGCTCAACTTTAACTCTGAAGCTGTGAAGCACCAAAGGAACTGATAATAATGTCACAGAAAAACAAAAGACAGACCAATGTTAGCGGCTAGCTTCTGGAGAAAGTCAAAGGCCTTTTAAATAGCTGATGGGAGACCAAACAAAAGCTACAGGGTAGGTGAATATTGGACTTAAATTCATTAGGTGAATGAAATGTTGCTCTTATCTGATGAAAGTGTGAGTTGTCAAGTGTTTGTGAGCACCAAGTTAGCAAAAAACAACCTAAGAAGGTGATATACAAGTTGCTGGTCTAGCTTGTCTTGGAGTTATTCTGCTTCCTAGTGGCTAAAAATTGATAAATGCAGAGTCAAATTCATATATCAAGAACCATTTCATTCCAAAATGAGGACATAAAATGCTTACTGGCATAATTAAAAACACAACAGAGTGATGTTGTCATGTTGTAACAAGTGAAGCCTATTTTGCCATTCATGTGACCCTGAAGTTGCTTTAAAAAACTGTTTTTATGACAGCTCAGGATAAGCTGAGAGTGATTTTGAAACTGTTATAATCCCCTTTTCGTGTTCATTATGTGAAGCCCTAAAAAACCTGGGATTAGTGCAGCATTTTTGCTCAGCACTGAAACATTTTTAATTAACATTTCTTCACCTTCCACCTCAGCCTCAAGGGACAGGTGGACAAGAAGTTTCTGCAAGTTTCTTCAACGTAAATGCAAGAAATGTCATTAAATTTTATTAACTTTTCTGTGAAATAATATTATGTTTTGCACTTAAGGGCCAATATGTTTTTACCCTAGTGTATGTCTTGCATGCAACCCTTCTCAAACAACTAATAATGAATTACACAGGCAAGAGAGGTACAGGCACATTACTTTAATATGCTAATTTTGTGTCAGTGAGAAATATTGTACTTATTACTCCAGTATATGTATCTAAAAGATGTAGTTGCTATTAGGTTGCAAATAAATTTTCACATTGAGCAGAACATAAGTTTGCAAACAATGATTCACAGCTAGTTTTAAAACTATCTGACATTCCTTGAACTAGTCTGAATTGGCTCTACTGGACCAAATAAAATTTTACTGTTTAAACAGTTTAATATACACTACATGTAGTAAGAGAGCATATAGTACAGTTAAATGTATTATTTATTATATCAACTCTCAACTGACCAGCTAATTATAAACAGGAGAGACCATGAAAAAGACATGATATTATACTACGTTACATTACATACAGGTACAGGTGAAATAAATACATAAAGAAATGTGGAAATATATAAATAAATCAATAAATACAAAACAGACACTATTCTTTATTTCTATTGATTATTTTTAGGCAAATTATTATTATTAATGATTTATATTTTTAATTATGCTTGTTTATTTTTTGTCACTTTTGCTGAGGTTTCTAACTGAATACTAGGCTGTAATTCTTGCGTGCAGGCTGCTTCACTATAGTCTTTACCTTTTGTCTCTGTTTTGGCCTGTATTTTAGAAAGAAAAGGGGAAACAAGAAAGTCAGACAGTGGAGTTAGGAGGCTCCTTAAGATGATGAGAACTTTAAAGTGATGTTTTATGCAGCCTATACTGTAGGGGAGAGCGGGGTACGTTGTCACACTTTTCACACTGTGTAATATTTACTGGGCACCGTGTATCACAATGGTACAAATGTCATACCAAATTAAAGAAGTAACTCTTGGGCAGATATTTTGTATTCATTACATCTTCATATCTCATTATGAAGACTGTTGAATAGAGAGTGTGCACTTCTGACAATTTGCCCCATTGGCAGGTAAGTTGTCACACTGGATCATCAAACAATTACAACACTTAATTGTGAATATTGGTTTCAATTTCAAATTCAAACCAAAAATAAAAATAAAAACAATCAATCCTAGAAAATTTGGAAAATAAATAATTTAATTCAAAACAAAAATGTTGTCAGAGCACACATTAAGTGGCACAACCTCTTTACTTTGAACGCTCTCTGGCGTGCAAATAGATCTACGGTAATTGAATGTAATGCTGCAGATGACTTGCTTGAATGTGTAACTTCTTAACAAAACAGATGTGGTGTGTCGTGTAAAAAATTCAAGACTTAGGCCAGATAAAAAAGCTTGAACTTTTACCAACATTTTTATTCTCAACAGAAATAGACACCAGTTATTTTACAAGAGTTTCAACGGAGAGGGTCAGAGATCGTTGCAAAATAGAGTCTGTTACCAGGACAGAGAATCATCATTTTCAGCATTTGGCGCATTTTAATTTTAATTTCACTATGATTGTTCAAATCGTGGCCCGGCTACACTGCTCCCCCTCTCTGTGTCCTTGGCATGCTTACTGCTGATCATTATATTTCAACCATAACCTGACTTTATATATATGACCTATGCTCACCTCAGATAAGAGTGACATTGACCACATGTGAACAAGAAGTTGAACATAGAACAAGAAGTCATACAAAATGGCTATTTGATTTTTGACATAGAGCCTCTAGTTTTGGAGTTAGGAACAGTGTGACTACTTACACATGTGACAACTTACCCCGCTGTCCCCTATGATGGTTTTATTACAGGTCTCATACAGAATTATCACTGACTGCTTTGGCACTTATCTTTGTTTTCGCAAATGTCTTCTAGTTCACGGTGATCCAGTGGAAGCAGCTGTGTAACAGTCTCAGTCAACAGTAAGACGGCTTCAGTACTGAATGTCAACTTGAGAAAATACTTTTACAAACTCAAAGAGTAGAATGCAAGATTGAAAGAGGATTTTCAGAAATCACACTTCTCATTCTCCATGGTCAAAAACAATGCTGCACACACTCAGAAGTCTCATGCTGAAAGATGTCATACCTATGAAACTACAAGAGGCCTTTAGGTTCAAAGTTTCTGAAAGCACAATATCAAACATTCAGAGATCCTGGTTGCCTGTAGACCTATTGGCAAACATATTGCAATCTATTAAGTGGCCAAGTCAGTCCAAACGTTTTCAGGCAACATTTCAAGATATGCAGGTGGCTAATTGACTGTAGGCTACAGAGATATCCAATGAGAGGCCTGCTAACTTGACTGCTAGAGCTCTAACTGGGTCCACTCACAAGCACAATTAAAGCTGCAGGCAAGTCATGAACAGGCCTCTACAGGAATGACGATGTCTTAGGGCATCAAACGTGTTTTATATGCTACATATTTGAGCATGTAGGCCTACCATCAAGTTACAACAACTTCCCACTGTTCAAAGAAAACTCACAGCATAAATGTTCATCGCATAGGTCTTTTGACAGGACTACAAATGTATTATTAGGCTCTTGTGCAAAATTGCAGACCTCCGGGGGGGGACGTCAGGACCTGATCCAGTGTGCGTTGAAACGTCCAGCTGGGGCGGGATCTGCCTCCGCTTATCTGGCCGGGAGTCGTTCGCTCTGACAGCTCGGGACACAGTCTGCCGAGTGTTTGCAAGGCTATTTCTGTGAGAGGTGAGAGCAGGTTGCCGATTCCCCCTTGCTTACCCGGCCTGAGTCCCATTTCGTCCATGCCAGACACTGGAGCAGCTGGGTCAGTATGGCTTCTATCCCGACTCTCTCTTATTTCCTCTCCTCCTGGGTGGTGTCTGGTCCGGTGGATCTGGCTTGGGGGATCGTCTCCGCTGCTCTTTAATCTAAATCCTTTTCCGATGTTAGGTAATACGTGTTACAGCAATAAAGAAGAAAAAATAAAACTGTAGCATCTGCGTGCGCAGATAGTCATGCATTTAGATGATGTACAGAAGCCTTCGAGGCATCACGAGAAATCCGATGTCTTGTGATACGACTAAAGTTGTTATTCTTTGGAAGATGTCCAATCAGAGTGTAGCCTACCTCTCTTGGTATTGAATACTTAAAAGGTTTAGTTTACTGTGTAAGGTAGATATGATCTCCCTATTGTAGCCTAAAACATGGGACTGAAAGACAGGTGGGGCTTAGCCACTGCATCTTTTCTTACTGCATTAGAACAACATTTGGGCCTATGTCAACAACCAGTCAAGAAGCTAATATGTTAACAGGTAAAAAGCAACAGATAGGCGATATTCTCTTCTTGCATTTCTCCTCTGTTGAACAAAAGTTACTGTAATGTTAGCTTTAAGACACATAAAGCTGCACGGGGGAATTTACTGTGCTCCTGCTGAGTTCTTCTGTAGGCTATGACTTAAAGTTAAGTACAATATGTAGGCTATTAGGTAAGTTGCAGGTCCAAAGAATGCTATTTAATTACTCTAATTACTGGTACTGCCCTGTAGGTTGGTTCAATCAGAGTGTGATTTTGCTCTGTACTTTGGCTTGCATACAAACATTCAGAATACTTTATCATCAAAGCTGTTGATAAGGATCCTATTTAAAGTGGCTACTGTCTGAATTTAATAACCTGAAAGCAGAAGGGCTAAAACATTTGGAGTAACGATTCCTATATGTTTGTATGCATGATTGCTATTATTTTATTATATTTTCACGTGTGTATATTTGTGGGTATGAGCTCATGCACATTTATGCAACAGCTACATATTTATTTAATTTATTACAGCCAAATGAATGCAGAAAGTTAGGTTGGTCAGAATATAGCAAATGTAATCATGAAATTATTTAGTTTAGGCTCTGCCTTGGTGCCTACAAATCTGCCAACAAATGCCTGGTTTTAGAAGAAAACAAAACCCCAAACATTTCCTGAGACCAGACTACTGACCACAGAATCAGCTGCCCTGCCAATCTCCCGCTCTCTCTCTCCTAAAATATTTTCCAATATCTATCTAGAATCTTGAAATACTATAGAGATAGATCATAGTAATGGTGTTCACGCCGGATAGACTAGTGTTTTCCACAAACAGCAAGCTTCCGCCGGAAGCCTTCCGGTCCACAATACGAAGAGAATGCGGAAGTCCCTGAAACCTGCCCGACTCTTCTGGTTGCAAAAAGAAGTCCGGCTCCATTAGAAATAATGGGGAAATGACCCTACTTCCCAGCTGAGTAATTAACCCATTAAACAATTTCCTGATAGGTTTATGGTCTCAAGTCTCCTTCAACACAAAATTATGTTGATTTAGTAAATTATGGTCCCATTTATTTTAAAATAGACCCCAAAGCAGATTGTTTCAGGGCGAGATTATCAACGATTGACAAGTCGTTACCATGGCGACCTGTCAATCAGGGTAGAGCCGCCTCGTCACTGTGTAAATTTAACCAGCGCCGCTGATAAAGCTTATTAGGAGTCGACTGTTCACTTTCTCTGGTGAGTACATTTAGTTTTAAGACTGTAGTTCGCTAAACAAAGTTATCAGCCCAGTTAAAATGACAGATAACGTGAGTTACAGTTGCAGCTAGCTCCGCAAACAGCCGTTATCTCCGCCGAATCGTCTTTTCCGGGCACAAACTCGACATATCGGCCAAACTCGGGGCTTCAAAACGGCAGTCGACAAAACCAACGGGTGACGTCACGATGACTACGTCCATTTCTTATATACAGTAAACAACAATATCCCATCTCTTTTACCAAGTAAATATAGCTAAAATTCAGTAACAGTCACTAAAATCAACTTACAGTTTCACCCTGTGTTACTCCCTACACTGAACCATTGTTCATCTGTGTGTAGTCAGGGTAACGTTGCTCAGCAGAGCAGCGATGAAAGGCAGCCTCCCTCGGCGTCCAAACACAATGTGGATTTAAATTGTGAAGCGGAGTAAACAACCAGAACGATTATTTTAAGCCAGTAAACACAAATTATATTTGTATTATTCTGTCATATTTATCAATATTCTTGTTGTTGACAACAACCAATCATTGTTTTGTGTATTATTTCATTATACTGAGTGCTTGCAGACTATTTCTACCACACCTAATGTCTCCAATGTGAAACTGACAAGAACAATATTGGTTTGGCATTTTTATTTATTAAGTAAAAGTGGTAAATAAATATTAATAATTACTCATAATTAATACTTTATAATGGTCTGAGCTGTCAATGGCAAAAAGAACCACATGAGAGCCACATTTTATTGCCATATACTGCCTCACTCAGCTCGGTGTGGCTCAGCATCTTCAGTGAGTAGAAATAACAGTTTTCACTCTCTGTTCTGACAGTCATGTACCTGTTCCTCCTGGGGCTGGTGGTTTTCTACTACCTGTACCGCTGGGTCAGGGAGCTACCAGGGTCCCTGACAAGGGCAGCAAGTAGTGTACATCACAGGCTGCGACAGTGGCTTTGGCAACCTCCTGGCCCGCCATCTGGACAAGCAGGGGTTCAGAGTGATCGCCTCGTGTTTCACAGAGAAGGGAGAAGAGGATCTGAAGAAGTCCTGCTCCAGCAACCTGATCACAACACACCTAGATGTTAGGTCTAAGGACAGTGTTGCCAAAGTTGCAGCGATGATTAAGGACAAAGTCGGGGAGTGTGGTGAGTGTGGAGTATTTACCCTTTTTTTTATTTTGGTCCAGACTGAAGTATCTCAACAACTTGGATAGATTGCCATGAAATTTAGTACAAACATTCCAGCTGATTTTGTTGGTCCCGTGACTTTTCCTATAGCACCACCTTGACTTGACATTTGTAATGTCTCAACAACTGTTGGTTGGATTTCCATGTAATTTGTTACTCCCATTCATGCCCCCTCAGGATGAATTCAAATTAATTTATAGGCAGCTGAAGGAATATGATTGAAATCCATGCGCTCTGAGGAGCTCCTTGGCTATCAGTCTCTTCTCCTCTTTCTCTGCCTCCTTATCTATAGCTAAAAGCTCTTAATTTCAATTAACTGAAAACTCTCGTTCTCTATCTTAGCAGGTCAGCGTATTAGATGAAGTTGATGTACCTGCATGATTCATGCTATTTGGGGTGTATCCACAAGGCTAGAATGAGGTAGAGCTTAGAAAATTCAGCACATATTGGCATGCTTTGATTTTTCTCTCCTGTGGTGTTGGATTCGGTTGCAACTCTGCTACTTCTGATGGTGAAATTTAGTCTAAAAATGTAAAAAAAGAAAAAAAGAAAAGTACTTATATTGACTGACTGTCCTCTGTGATCCTCTTAGGTCTGTGGGCTGTGGTGAACAATGCAGGTGTATCCATTCCACTGCCCGTGTGACTGGCTGACCATTGATGACTACAAGCTCATGCTGGACGTGAACCTGAACGGCGTGATCGCAGTGACTCTGAGCGTCCTGCCGCTAATTAAGAAGGCCAGGGGACGGGTGGTCAATGTAGCCAGTGTGTTTGGGAGGATCAGTGCGACGGGAGGCCCCTACACTGTCTCTAAGCATGGTGTAGAGGCTTTCAATGACAGCCTCAGGTAAAACATTAACTCAAACAATTAGTTATTTGTCTGTATGTCAACACAAGCACTGATAAAATTAAATGTCTTGCTTAGGTTAAATATGCAGCCATTTGGTGTCAAAGTCCTCTGCATCGAGCCAGGCTTCTTCAAAACAAAACATGATTGACGTTGGTATCCTGGCCAAAAGTGTCAAGATGTTGTGGGACAGACTGCCCCGGAGGACAAAGATGACTATGGAGCTGAATATGTGCAGAAGGGTAAGTTTGGATCATATTTTTCTTCATTTGTTTTTTAAAAATTCTTTTAATTTATTTACTCCACTTTTTCCTCTTCCAGCATAGCGATGATATCAGACAAAGTTCCAAGGCCTGTGATGGAGATCTGATGAAGGTGGTCAGCTGTATGGAGCACGCTGTATCCGCTGTCCGGCCCGCACCCGCTACTCTCCGGGTGGGACGCCAAGCTTTTCTGGCTGCCGCTGTCATACATGCCAACCTGTGTCAGTGATTACATCATAAAGAAACAAGCCATTCCTATTGCCAAGCAGATACAATAAATTGTGCTCTTTTGTATCAACGTGTGCACATTTTATACCACTCAAACAATATAGACTGGAGATGTAATATTTTTTGTTTGTGACTAAAACCTTATTGAAAGAGAATTGTGATGATATGATAGTGATTTTCGTGCACATCTAACTTTTGTAAAACTGCGCAATAATAATATACAGATTGGGAAGTTTTAAAAAAGACAGAGTGGGGATGTGACCTTGAACAGTGGTTCCCAATTTTTTTTGTACTGTGACCCTTTAAAGTAAGACATGCATTCTCTTCATGGGTTGCATTATGTGTGAGTACAAGGAAAACCGTAACCTAAGAGTTCATTTTACTTGAAAATCTTGATATAAAACTGAAATCGACGTAAATGCGAATACATTTTTATTTGTGTTTAACATGAAAAATATTCTGTTACAAGTAATGTCCTGCATCAAAAAAAGTATGTAAGTTTAATTAGGAAAATGTACTTAATGTATTAAAACTCAATGCTGTCATGGCTTTGGATTTGAGTTGTGCTTCCTGTTTGATAGATAGATAGATAGATAGATGTTTCTATTTCTGTATTGCAGAATACACATTCATTAAAGTCAATGTTAAATCTTAGTTGTAAATTTCTTTGGATATATATCATTCATTGTTTTAAAATGTACTTCTTTAGGTGGTACAGGGAAACTGAGGTATTCACATCTAATTTTCTTAGAGGTCACAGAGATGTATTTCTGCAATATATATTTTCTTTTTAGAGGAAAACATTTCTTGTGTTTAGCAGATGGTTAAGTCTGCTTTCTGAAACATGGCCCTGGACTGCCATCATGTGGTCAGACTGGGTGCGAACAGCCATTTCATGAAATTCCCCATAAGGAACAAGAGCCTCAACTACAGCTATTGGAGTGTTTAATTCCATATTTAATTGGAAACATTAAATACATCTTTCTTTGAAGATGACGATGATAATGATTTAAATTTGGACAATTTTACAAACTAAGTGCTCCTAACCACAGGATGCCTCTCCTTTTTTCTCTTCTTTCTCTGCCTTCAGAGCGAGTTCCTCGGTGAGGCCGACCATGTGGAAGGCTTGCTCGGGCAGAGCATCATACTCACCCTAGAGGGAAACAGGTACAAAAGGCAGTATTAGTACTACAAAATGCAAAGAAGTTGAGGGGCACCAGCACCACCTAGAAAAATGGGATTTAAAAGTACTTTAAGTCACAATCTATTGTTGAAATTATGTTCCTAACTTTCTTTTTATAACCTAAATAGCATCACTCAAAACACATCTACACATGCTGTTCATATTATACTGCAATATCATATCCCCCCCCTCATGTAGGCTACATGAAAATACCTGCACAGAAATATTTATTCCAGCATTCTTTGCACTCTGTTCCAATACACTATTGTCTTGCTGTCTATAAATGTTTTATTTTGTTTGTTTGTGTTATCTGTCTGGTTTCATTGGGCTTTTTGTCTTGTTTGATTGTGCTTGTTCTGTGTGTGTACAATGAGTCAATGCCTCCTATGTGGACACACAACTGACCAATAAAAGTGATTCTTA